>NW_007577814.1:0-46684 GCF_000690725.1 Stegastes partitus
GTATATGTGAAATAAAGATAGAAATAAGACTAGCAACACTGTGGAAAGAGAACAACAACAATATTACATGAGTTTCTAGTTAATCAGGAAAATTAGGTGGATCAGAATGATGGATTCAAACTGGGTGCTTGCTGGATTCCCCAACAATGTTTGTAACCTCAGACCCCCCACCTTTCTGATGGAGGAATAATGGAGCCTTCATCCAAGTATTTTGGTATCTTTCCAAAACAAATAATTCGACAATCACACCTATTTTATGCAGCAGTCGCCAGGTATGAGGAGTTATGGTCACATGTAGAACAGGAAGAGCGCTGGGAGGAAAATATGCAGTCGTCTCATTCATTTTAATGAGGTCACTCATTTGATGCAGCAGGAGTGCCAATGCAGACGGGGGTGAAAAAAAAGGCAGAGTCACAATGTGATATCTTCTGGCAAGGTGCTGCAGTGGCCAATTAAGCATGCGCACACTCTTGGTAGGATGCTTTGTAATGCGAGCAGAAATCTTTCGCCGGCCATCTCGTGGCGCCGCAACGAAAGATAAAATGATGCTGTGATAACTTTGCATGGTTCTAAAATCCTGTGTGATAATATTGTAGCATCTGATTAGCTTATCTGTGATCATTCGCTTTCTAATAGCTTTGTTTTCAATCAAACGATCACTAATAGAGGATTTGAACCACTGTTTACTCCTTTCCATTCATCTCTATGAACACATTGAGGTGCAACATTGTGAATTTGAGGAGAAACCATCAATTCATTTATTCTCATGTGTACAGTTCAAAGCATCTCTCACATTTTGCAACTTAATTTGATTTGCTGTAATAATTGTTTTTATAATAACGTTATGTTTCAAGCATACTGGGACCTTAACACTGCGGTAAAAATCAATTAATACCAATACCTCTTTTAAATTATATGCATCTTTGAGTACGAAAAATTATTATTCAAATACTATTCATGAAAAGAAAGATGTGTTGTTATGATTATAGCAACACATAGCCTGAAATAATGGCACTGAAACTCATTCAGTTGCTGCTGAACTGTCTTTTGTTTTTTTATACTTGGCAGTTTGTGGTATTTTCTTACCACAGACTGCCCATGTGCAGATTAAACACCATACAGTACGCAGATGTTAAAAAAAGAGCACGGATTCTTTTTCCATTGATGTCTGAGATCAGTACTTCATGAGGATTATTTTTGTCCAAAATGCTAAATTCCATCATATCCAAAAGAAGTCAGCACAATAGATGGAGAATTTGTAGCTGTTGAGACTTTAAAGAGCTGTAAAATTTTGGGATTCGACACAAAAAAAAACGTTTGATCCACACTATCTCCCTCTCCTCATTTGGAGCATGGCTTAACTGAGCCGAATGAAAAGCAACACTATCTCATTGTTTCAAAAGCAGATTATCTGTGACTTCAAAACCCCCACTTTAGGCAATGCAACACATTGCCATGCTGTATCCGAGCCACTACTCTGTTTCACACCATGAAAGATTCTGAAAGAAGAGGAGTGTTAATCTCTTTCCCGATGCAAACCCACTGGAGGAAGGTGAAATCCGCCGGTTTTGTTCTGGAGAATGATCTGCAATAATACAGACTCTCTCTCTCTCTCTCTCTCTCTCTCTATCAGCCTCTATCCTCGCATACATTAAATAGTATCTATAGGTGAGTAACGTGAGTACAAGCATGAGTGTGTCTGGGTGTAAATGAAATGTGCCAAAGGATTTACACAGCCACTCGCTGCCACCTTGTCATTCACTGAGTCACAAGGAATCAGTGGGTGAAGCGCACTGCCACAGGAGTGTGAATGTATGTTCGTATGTAGGTGTGGGCATATGTGGAGTCATGCGTGACACACGAGATGTCCAATGGCATGTTTGACATGTTTGGTCCCCCGGTCACCTGTCAGGCTCTTTGGTACACCTTTCTTGCTTTGAGCTTGTTTTTTTTCCCCCTTATCTAAAGTCTCTGTCCTCTTGTCTGTGCAGCTCCAGTTTCCCCTGTCCTCTTATATGAAATTTGGGATTTACTGTGCTCATTGCTCATCTCCTCTACCTTCTGTCATTTTCCCTCAGAAGACTGTTCTCAGATAAGAGCTACCACAGGTAATGTGGTTCTCAGTGTGTGACTCTTGCATATTAAGAAATAATCCTCATTCAAATAGAATATGCACATTTTTTTGACAAGCTAAAGGAAAACCCAGACTACAGAAGTATAATAAATATACTGTCAATCTTTCACTAGTGAAACCTAAACTCTTCCTGAAATACAATGTAATACTTTTTTTTTTTATGACAGTGACCTCAAGAATTGGTTGTGCAGTTACTACAGGATGCTGCAATAAGGCACCTGCACACAGAATTAGAACAGAAGACTTCTTGTGAGATTTTTTTCATCCTTTTAAAATCGCTAAATTGTCAAACAAAGAGTTTGCATGACAACAAGAGCTTCTTCACCATCTCAGCTCAATGCACACAATGTCCTAATTCCCAAAAACAACGCACATGCAAACAAACAAACATGCACTCTACCTAGCTGATACCTTAGACATGCAGGCAATGCATGTCAATACAGCACACACTGCATCGTGGTGTTTTCTTCATTTAAATAAGCACCACTAAATGGTACTAGAATTGCCCTGTGGTGGTTTCTATTCATTACACTATAGTCTTTAAAGCACCTGCTGGATTTTAACTATTTTGCAACTTTAGCCATACAGTAGGTCTTATTATACTCACAGGCAAAAAATATTCTACAATCTGATCAACCTTTCTGCATTAGCCATCAATCTGGGCTTTGATGGAATCTTTCACCTTGAGTGCACTATATTCCAAACTATCCATCTAAATCTCTCCAATGACAAAATGCTCCATTTCCTGAATTCCGCTGTATATTATCTGATAAAATACTGCAGAGTTCTGCTGTGTCACTCTGTCTTGCTTCCTCAGGGCCACTGCCTCCTCTCTGCCTTAGTAACAGATATACTGTATCTTTATTCAGAGCTGGCCCTGTCCAGGGGCAGGACATCAATCCGCTTTGTGTTTGCAGCCTCTGCTTCACTGTGCCTCCCCGCTCTGCTTCTTGCCTCTCTGGGTGGGGCCTGGTTATTGAACTGTCTGTGGCTTTGTTTTTGCTGGCAATCTCTCCTTTTTTTTCCCTCTCTGCTCCAAAATCCTGGCCCATTTATTCTAACCCAATTATTATTGAAGCCTGGCTGAGCAGAGTGATAGATGGTACTTTCTAAGAGCGCAGCTATTGCTGACACACATACTGCTCCTGGTGGTTAAGCGCAGAGGCACCGATTAGGCAAACGCACAGTCCAGAAATTAGCGTAATTTATGAGGGATGGCAATTTTATGAATTAACATGACCGTGTCAGGCAGTAAAAAGAGATGTGAACATGAATGGCTTGACTAATTGGGGAGAGAGTGTGAGGGAGGGTTTGTGTTTTATTGTGTGTGCCTTGTTTCGTCATGGTTCATAAGTCACAACACAAAAGGGGCCGAAGACAAGGTGTAATTGAGGAGAATTGATGTGTAAAAGTATAAGTGGTGAAAGCCGCACACTCCCGTTGACACATTTATAAGGGAAAGCCTCCTACGTGTCCAGTCCAAACTCTGAAACATACCTTTAATCAGCAGATTTTTCTGAACCGCTCATGGTCAGCCTGCACATGTTAAAGAGATTGCCTGGCTGTTCTAATCCCACTGGCTGATCCTGTCTGCTTGTTAGAGTCAAACAGACTGGAATCATACCACAATGACCTTCTCTCTACCTGTCACGCTAAATAGCTCGCTGTTATGCTGCCGCTCGTAATGAGGACATCAGCTACTTGCATGTTTGCATCTGTGGTGTTTTTGAGGTTCTGTGCCGTCAGTCCTGTACATTGCTTTATGATGTAAAAGGACGAGGCTGGTATGGTTTCATGTTTTCATTATTTAGCAATAAATCCCAGGGGAGACACCAAAATAAGCAATGAATTTATGACACTGACAACTTATTCTGTTCAGCCAAACCCAGATATTGTAGCTTCCACTGTTGTCCAAAACCATGTACAATATGTATAACATCACATGTGAGAGAATTATTTCTTTATTACAGTGAACACAGCGTGCTCAGCTGCCTTTGAAACAAATCTGTGAATGCATTTTTATTTGTTGTCACATGGTGAAAAGCTTTTAAATAAGTAAGAGGACCTTGGGTGGAGACCTGTTTTATAAATGTCTGTGCTAAAAGTCATGAATACATTTTCAAACTCAACCTTTAAGCCAATATAGCTGAAAAATCCCACAAGTGCTCATGGATCATTGGCAACTCCTTGAGGCAGTTTTGTCACCAGCTGTTTCTAGTCACGTTAAAGACTCGACTACATTATCAGCTCCAACTCAGTCGTAGTCAGAAATATACGCCGTTTATCTTTTCCTAATTTTTTTTGATAAAAAAAAACTGCACTGATTATATAAAACATTGTGTTATTCATATGTGCTCTTGAGTGTGTTTCATAGTTTTTAATTGACTTTTTTTTTTTTCATGAATCTAACGGGAATACTAGACTAATAACTATGTAATAAATTAAATAACAGTTTCCTTCATGTAATCCTTCATCTAATTTTGATTCAATAACCTTCCATAATTGCCGTGCTGCACGGCTGACAGGCTGCCTATGTGAATGACTGTGTGATTCATGGCTAGTATGACTGGATGTATCAGGAGTGCCGGGGATACAGAGGTGAATGGCTGCACTCAGGGGCTGACTGGCTGTAGGAATACATGCAACGTGGCATAAATCCAACACAATTCTTGCTGTTGGTTTGGAAAGCAAAACCATATGCTGCTCTCTGCAAATGTCTACAAAAAAAAATACAAATCTAAGAAATGAACTTTTTATGCAGTTATCACACTGAAAGCCTGCTTTCAACATATTTTCTCAACTACTACAAGATCTGTTAAATTCGATTGTGGTGTGTTAACTGTAAGCCTAATATTATCCTCTCCAAGGGCAGAGAGGGGTGAGAGGAAGTCAGGGTGTAATGAACATATGGCCATCATAGCTTGTGAACTAACTGCCTCCCAGCTCGCTCCAGAGTGAAGCTTACTCTCCCGGACTGGAGAAGAAGCGCTGCCTGCATGTCAATGAGCCTGATTCCCTGTTAACCAACTGAGCGCACAGGGTCTCTTGTCTCACACACACTGGCTGCCATCTGCACCCTGAATGGGCTGCTCTGAGGATGTGTGTTTGTGTGTGTGTGTTCGAGGGTGGAGGTGGGGGGTGGTGAGAAAGAGAGAGCTCTTCACAACATGGGCGGCAGTTAACCCTATGCACATGCCTGTCTTACAGCCTCCTGCTTTGAGAAGCAGAGAGATCATTGAGAAAAAGATCTATTTTTAGACATGAAATAGGGAGGGGATAAGCATGAGCGATGTGCACGTGGGCGTGTGTTGTGCATGTGTGTGTGTGCATGTGTGTGTGTGTGTGTGTGTGTGCAGGGGTGTTTGACTCTATGGATGAGAATGATGCATAGTGATAGTCTTTTCCAAGCCAACGTCGCTGAGGAGGCACAAGCTATCTTGCACTTCACACACAATCATACGAGGAGCACATTAGTCCAGGAGAAACACACACACACACACACACACACACACACACACACACACACTCACGCAAATCTGGATATTGTCCTATTGTGCCTGCAGCTAGGCCTGACAGGAGTGTTGGACGTAAATAACACACAGAAACACACACAGACAGCCTCCCTAGCAACGGGACACGTGATGCTAGTATTGTATGCCCAACCTTTTCACGTTCTCCCTCTCTGTCTCTAATCCATGTCTTTCATCCTGACAGGTGCCAGCGGCTGGTGAACCAGGCTGCAGATTGATGATTAGAGCGGGCAGAATGGACACATGGACTGGTACCAATCTGAGGTCATGTGTTTGTCTGCTGTGGAGAGAGATTTTAGAAAATGCAGCTTAGGCTAAAAGTTTTTCATTTACTCAGAGGTTAGTGGGTAATCGTCACAGCACACATGCTCTATTTACGGTTTTATTGTGTTTCTACAGAAAATGTATGTTGTTACGCTGCAAGTTATTTAGGAAAAGGACATTTTCATTACAAGGGCTGGAGAAGTGGTTGGAGACTTGGAGGGAGGCGTCTTTTTTTCTACCCTAAACCTAAAACTCAAGTGCAAAATTGTACAGAATAGAGAGAACATTGTGTTTTTCTGCTCTAATTTAAGTTGCAATCATTAGCATACCTGGGTAGCTCAATTATTACCAACAGCAGTAATCTAAAGTTTTTTTCCAAGCTTACTGTAGAAGCTAACTTGTAACTGAGAAATGAGAAAGTTTTGCAGAAAAGTCACTATTCAGGACCAAAACAACCTCCTATATGTTTGTGAGATGAAGCTCCTGAGGGGCCCTGGGGCAAAACATTTGTTGCTTCCCGTTACACACGACATGTCACATGTCATTATTTCCCCTGGCAACCACAACAAAACCAATACTCTCAAGCTGAAACAATTAGACTGGTAGAAAATTGATTTCTGTTTAGTTATCCAATTAATCATTAGAGCCCTTTGTAATAATAACTACCACTGCTGCAAATGTGAATATTTGTTAATTTTGCAAAGTTGCCAAAGACTCTTTTTTTCCAGACTTAACAAAAAAAAAAAACCCGACTATTTCTACTCATAAAGTAATTGTCAGACCCAGTGATAAGGAAAATAATGTGCTGGTTGTAGCCTTACAGTACTTCTGCGATGGAATGATGCTACAATAAACTAGATAGATAAAAATGATGAAGAGAAAAAGTGCTCAATAGGAAGAAAAATGTTTTGAATTGCTTAATGCAAATCTGACATTCATGAGTACAATTGTCTAGGTTGAGAATAAGTAAATTGTAATTGATCCACAAATCCATACTGGAGTATTTAAGTCATCGGTAGAAGTGAGTACCATGTTTCAGTCTTGTACTTACAGAGTCTAAGAGCATCAGAGCTGATGCAGAGTCTAATCTTCTACAACACAGTGGTAGCTGCTTAATAGCCAGTGACAACATTGGGAACACAGGCAATTATACATATACATGTATGCACAGACTGCCACTCACATTATCATATTTTCATTTGCATGCATGCACAACATGTTCACCCACACAAATACCGCTCCCCTCCATCTTTAGAGTTGCCTTCATGTGGAGAGGCATGTAAACATTAATGCATTCAAATGGAGAAACGTCTCTCTGGATCTGTATTGTGACAAAGTCTGGCACACAGCTTATCTTCTGCAAGACACAACAAAGACAGACAATGTGGTAACGCTACAGCAGAAACACAGACTTATCAGCCACCCTCACAGTCACGATCGATTCCCAGTTCAATCACCAAAACCAGGATATCAATCCTTCTTTTTTTTTTTTTGTAATAACTCCAAAGATCCGTCCGCCCCCTCTAAATCCACTTCACCTCATTCTCAACCCTGGACTAAAATATCCCACGCCCTCCCCCTCCGTCACCCAATCTCAACACCGCACCTCTCTTTCATCTGTGTGCCACGGCGCAAGCTTGTTTTCATTCCCTGCCCCCTTCAAAACAGTGTCCACAGTTTCGACCTTTCCTACCGATTGCGCGCTGACCCTGCAAAAAACCAAAGGCATTATTTCGGTTTTAATTATTCATGTGTGATGAGAGGCTCCGGCTTCTCTCCACTGCAAGCCAAGAAAATAGTGCTTCTACAGAAAATGTATGTGTGTCTTTGTACGCTGCTACTGTCCACTTTCGTGCCAGTGGGCCTGTTCTCATTTAAAGGTGAAAGATTTTAAGCAAATCGTAGGCTAGCAAAACTCAATTAGGAGAGTCAACAAAGACAAACAGTAAAATATTCCTAAAATGCATGTTTTAAGTGTCCATCACACTTAACAGACCGACTTCCAGGGCCAGCTTTTATCTTCCATACTTATTTCTGCATGTGCAGTTTTTCTGTGCAAAGTGTGAATGATGACTATGAAATCTATTCTCATGTGGATTGGCTTCATGTTTAGTTTTACCTTAAAATACAGTGTTTTAGACAATATGACTCATTTTGACTTGTTCACCTCTTGTCTGATTGTTAACCAAAACAAATACCCAAGCTGCAAAACAGACATTAAATATGGCGGAACTATCCTTTAAATTTGGAAAATTAACTTCTAAGGATCTGAAATCTGCAGTTCATGCATGCATTCGAGTTATATTAACTGTATCATTAATACTGAAACACACACAGCCTCATCTAATGCCCTACCTCTGATAATACACTCTAACTTGTCCAAGTTTAAAGTGATTACTTTTCACACCGAGCAGCAAACTCACTTCTTTCCCCACTGACACCACTGACAACTGCACATGACACCTCCAGGAGAAGCATGAATTTAAACTCCTTACAAATTTCACCATTAGGCTGACAAATGAAATGCAGGCTTTAAGTCGGCAGAGCAAGCCTCAAAAGCTGGTATGGAGTGGATGGAAGGAGATTATAGGGGGCCTCATCTCACCGATACAGGGCAGAAATTGCTGACAGTCAAGGCGATGCAGAGCGTCACGCTTCTGATGCATAAAGTCTGGAAGTTCATTACCTCGCATATCATCACTGAGCACACTGAAGACCCCGGAGCTCTGTGCATTCCTCTCGCTTCTGTCTCCCTTCTCGCACTTTTACACCATTTCATTCTCACCGTTTCTCCCTCATTCCCTTGCTGTTGCTGAAGATGATGAAAGACTGGGAAGCAAATAGTCATCCTTATACACCTCAAACCCCGATGTGTGTCATGGTTGGGCCTGCCAGCAGAATAATGGCCACTTACTCAGACTGCTAAAGCCATGTTGTGTTACAGGACAACGGAAATGAGCAGACACAAGGAAACATTGAAAACATAGCAATCTAATCTGATTATAACCACAGTTTAAAAAAGGTTTTCTCTAAAGGTAATTATCACAGCAAAAGCCTAACATGTTAATTACACATCAATATGGGTAGCTGCATATATGCAAGAATCATTAAAACAAAATTAAGGAATTTTATCCCCCTCCAAAAACACCTGCATGACACCATGACTCAGACCCTTCGCCTCCGCATCTCCATGGCGACACCACTCCTCTCGCCAGGCGCCAGGGTCACCCACTCAGGCGAGCTCATTAGGGCTGTTGTCACGTCGGCCAGGCCGCCCCAGGGTGCCTTTGAAGATGACACTGTGTGTGTGTGTGTGTGTGTGTGTGTGTTACTGTGTATATATTCCATGTGTGCCTGTGTGTCCTTGTGTATGTAAGCAAGTGTGCGGGCACTTCTCAAGGTGTGTGTGTGAGGATGACCACGTAAAATCAGACATAGAGTGACAGCACTGTGTTTTTAGCTGTATCTTGATGTTTAATCCCATATCTTTGATAAACAAGTAGAGATGTGGGAGTTGTAGTGGGTGCACTTATCTAAATACCACTCTCTCCTCCCTCTTTCCCACACACATACATTAACACACATGCATAGAACACAACACCCAACGCCTCCCTAGAGGCCACACAAAGAGAAGCTTCTGAGGAAAGTTAAGTGAGATTGATTGGTTCAGATGATTTCAGAGCAGCTCTCGCCAAAGGGCAGCAGTGATTGCACTGCTGAGATGCTGACAAATGAAACAAATGGCAACAAATGAGACAAATGAAAGCCAGAACTCACAAAAGCAAAAAGTTAGTTTAGTTTGTAGGATTTAATTCTGTTTGTAATGAATTTATTTCTTTGTCATTTGCTCTGGGCTTGTCTCAACCTCTGGGGTCTTGTCTTTACTTATTAATCAGCTGCGACTTTGGCAGAGTGTGGCAGAATGTTCAATAATAGATTGGGAACCAAGTCATGTGACTCACACACACACACACACACACACACGCACACACACACGCACACACACACACACACATGCACACACATACCTACACACATGCGCACACACGTAGACATGCATGCACGCGTATGTGTACACACACACACACACACACACACACACACACACACACACACACACACACACACACACACACACACACAAAACGTACATGCCATTGTGTCAGCTGTTCGGAATAGAAAAGATTAAAGGGAATGGAAACAACCCCTCAGTTTGTACTCTAACTAACATGGGATGAAATTACATAAAGGCTCCTGGGAGCTACTCCTATTCGAACCTGTCCCTTGGCTCAGTCATCTGAGGTAATCTAACAATCTGCAGAGTGAGACTGAGGGAGGAATACACCTCATTAGTTGTCCTACTGTTTCTTTTAATTCTTTGAGTGTGCTGATAAATAGATTTTTGTTTGGTTGTTAGTTATAAAAATGATATATTCAATCATGTGCCTATTAAATCATGGACATGTTTCTGAAACTATGGAAATGGATGATATCAGTAAGCAAGCTTCAAGCATCCTAATCTGATAATAAATGTGTTTTTATTAAATAGAAATTCACAGTAACTTTTGAAACAGTGTCCTTGATTTCAAAATCAAGGAAATTGCAAAAGCAGGCTTCTCAATGAGAAGTTGATGTTCTCAATGCATGAAAGTGTTGACTGACATTAAATAGATTATGGTTTGGGTATCAATGCTTTGAGAGCTACACCACTTTAAATCCTAATCTTGACGGGGCTTTGGCACTTAGCTAAGGTTGCTGAGCTGTGATTGGTCAATTGGGGCTCGAGGGAGGGGTGAACAAACAGGTTGGGGTACCGCATTTACACTGTAGTAACTTAGTGTTTGTACTATTTCAATTTCTTTCATCTCTTTCTCTTTTTCACTGTCATGCAACACTTGCAGAGTGACTGCAGTCAGCTGACATTTCTTTATACACATTGCAGAAGCACAAAGTAAAACTCCTATGGCTTGTTTCCTTTGTGTTCTTTGAATAAGCCTGACTGGGCTGGCCAGCCTCCAGAGTGGATCTGCTGTGACACTGTCTCTTCGAGGGCCTCATGAAGGGAGGCTCGGCTCCCCTCAGAATGGCCTGGGAGCTTGTCAGTGGGCTGCCTGTCAGCACACAGTCAGGCTGGGGACGTTTGATGTACCGCATGAGGATGAGAGGACAGATGGGAGGAAGGAGGAGATGGATGGAAGGGGATAAAAAAGGAGGTAAGACCAGGTGAAAATAACACATGTACCAAGGGAGCATACGTACGGGTACACCTCTCACACAGTTTATTTTTCCCTTTACACCCAAGATTTTTAGATTTGACAGGTGGTGAACTCAAACAGCAGGGTTGAAGTGTCAGAGGAATTGATAAATATCGGGACCAGTAGACGCTGTGTTGTCTTTACAGTGCATGGCGAGACAATCAGGCAGAAGTGGGGTTGCTAATTAGACAAGTATTGACTTGAATCATCCTTTACTGCAGAGCCTTGGGGGTGGAGAGCCAGAAAAGGGAAAGATTTTCCCCTTTCAGGGCTGACAATGTCACAGAGACAATGGGGATATAGACAATCCAGCAAACTTTAATAAGGTCTTCTTCCGAGCTGGGCTTTGTGATCACAAAAAAAAGCGCAGGAGCCAGATCCCGCTGAGCGCCATGCAGAAAACTGTAAAACTTGTCATATTCCACTACAATGGTGTTATTACTTAGATTTTAAGTGCACACTGAGAGTGATGAAGGAATGTGTAATGTGTTATGCTCTGAAATTACAACATGCTCAAACTCTAACATGCTAACTGTGTCCTACATTTTAAAATAATTTTTGGAAATGGAGTGAAGTTGTTTGTCTTTGCTGCTTTTGTCTTGACCCTCTTCTGACAGCGTATTGCTGGTTCCATTTCAATTACATGAAAGCAGGAGAAAAATAATGGTCTCTTGGTACTTCAAAATGCCTGCATTCTTGGTGTCCTCATTAAATGTACATAAATAGTCAGACTCACACAGCTGTACTCCCTATTATCACTTACGGCACACAGAATATCACATTCACACCCTGTTGAGAACCTCTTTATAATGGGTCTTCCTCTGTTCTCTCATTTATTGAGGGTGCCTTCCATCATAAAAAAAAACAATAAGCCAATCTCTCCATACACAAAGAGAACATGAAAATCAGACACATGAACCCATGTGTGTGTGGCGTACGCAGCAAACACTCTCACAAAGTGAAATGATTACTCATGTTTGCCGCAGTCCAGCAAATAATCAGCTAAAACAGCGAGTGTAGGTGACTGGCCTCCGATCCTGGGTGCTTTGGGAGCGCTCCAGCCACACTGGAAGCACTGCACCATTTGTTGCCCTAATTAAGAATTCATTGGCCACTAACGATGAGTTCTGACCTCCATTTCCTGCACCTTCGTCTCCCCCATGGCGTAGTAAATCAGCCTAGAGTGATAGGCCTGACACACACACAGACAGGATGATTGGTACACCATGGCATGCAGTAGAAATAGGAGGAGCTTGGAAAGACAGACCAAAGAGAAAGAGAAGCAAGCAAAGAGGAAGGAGGAGAGGGCACAGACAGCAGCAGAAAAAGAGAAAGAAAAGGTATAAGGAGAGAAGAAAGAAGGAGGAGATCGCATAGGGCAGAGAAAGAGGAAGGTAGGAGGGAGAAGAAATTAACTGGCGATTTTCCAACGCCTGCAACATAAAGATGCAGAGTAAGGCTGCCATTAATATGGAGCCTTGGGGAATGCCTCTGGTACTGATAAACACATCCAACTGTCTGTCTGAGCTCTGTTATCTGTTGCACTGCACTGTATACACCATTGTTATCCCTGTGGGAGACAGGAACACCACTAATCTACCCCTGAGGTGACACTTGCACCTCAGCATTTCCCAGATGTTGGAATGCTGATCCCTGCTATTACTATTTTTGTCAGTGCACACATTTATGCACTCACTAGACATGCTCCATACACATGCAAGCCATGACAGTTTATCGCATGTCTTCCTTTTTCTTAATGACCACGAGCATTAGTGGCCTAATTATGAATTCTTGTCACCTAATTCAGACTAATTTGACATGTTAGCAAATAATACCGTTTGTATTCCTGTCAAGAGTTACTGTAGATAAAACAGTTATCACTAAAGGTAGACGTGAAGCTATTTCAGCCAGGAGCAGGTGAGTTCACCTTAGTAAGAACCGACAACAGGCAGCTTTCCACTGCAGGAATTTGGGGCAAGGACGAGGTTGAAAGAACATTTACAGGAAATGCCCTCTAATCTGTCCTTTCAGCTTCTCTGTTTCCATTGCACTGTACAATCTGCAGCTTCACGATGACCTCAACTCAGAGTGCACCAAAACAACAACAGATAATAGTTACTGGATGTAACTCCAGTTCTTGAGAAATGCAAGAGCCTATACGATGACTTTTACGTTGCTGATGGTGATGGTATAGAGGAGAAGACTGCTGATAGACAAGAACACCTAAAGGGTAAAAAAATGCCGCTTTTTGTTCTCTCCGAGTTTAACCAATCAGCATCGAGACCTCTACAGCAGTTTTTTTTTTTTTTTTTACTGACAGTCAGGAGTAGGTAACTTTTATCTTGCCATTTTGCACCGAAAGAGGTTCTACAGGGATGGTTCCTGCAGTCAGAACATGCACAAAGGTTCAGGCCACCCTACAAAGTCCCACAAGTTCCTGCAGTTCATAATGGCCTGTGGGATTTTTACACTTACAGTCTTTACATGGGCTAAACAAACAAGCCAGAAGGCATGAATGTGTGAGTTCTGTAGGTGCTCATAGTCATTCTGTACAAACCCAAGTAATTAAGGTGCTAAAGCAAATCCATTTCAGCCTAATGCCTCACTTTTCTCTCACAGATATGTGTTAGACTACCATCATCTTCTAATTATTGGAAAGACAGTGAAAATGTTGAATGATTTGTTGCAGTGATTCCAAAATTTGTATTGTTCTTCAATCTAAGCCTTAGTTAAATTTGTGGTACTCCTCCTCTCATAGACTGGATGACAAGAAGATGGCACAACGCAAACTTTAGAGTGCATATTAGCTCTCCAAATATACAGTGTTAGTACATTATCACATTTGTCTTTATTTGTTGTATTATTGTGTGTATCACTGTGACCTGTAGAATAGCTTTTCTCTGCTCTTTTCACCTTTTAGTCTGAACCTAGATTGCCGTCTATCAGGGATACTGCTACTGTTTTTGCTGCAGATGGCAGAAAACAAACAGATATATCCTCAGCATAAGTACTTCCCACTGCCAGAACAATGTCAACTGATTTAAACTGCCACAGCTTTCCTGTCACCACAGGCAGGGCTGGGGCCAGGGCTGGATATGCTTGGCTGAATATGAGCAGGACAGATTGCTCATTCACGCAACACAACGACAAAGACAAATCCTTCAAAGTCCCTCACTTGCACATGCACAAGCACCCTTCACGACCAACACACACACATACGCTGCTCAGCATGATAGATGGGAAAAGACACAAAGGTCAGCAGTCAGCAGGGCTTCACTTAGACAGGACTCGGATTCTTTTACATCACCTTGACTTAGGATATGGAGCTGACCCAAACCGATCTTTTCCACAGTCATTGCACTGTAATATACAGTACCGGTCAGCAACTGTTTTAAAGGGCTACAGCTCCAAATGGCTTCCAGTGTCCCCAGTACTATTTAACCTGCGCTGTGCAGTCCACTGTGAAGCCCTGACTGCTTCTCATTTTCCGTCCTCTGGCACGTGAAGAAGGGATCCCATGTGGTTATGAATGACACATGCATTTATCTCGTCCCTGTTTGCAGATCAGCACTCCCGTCACCGTGATGGTATATCTCCCTGAAAAGCTATCCTCTGGGGGAAGTAATATACAGAACATATCATTCACACATAGGCAACTTGCCACAGAGGCGGCGAGGTGACTGGTTGTCACATCCGTTGACCGTCTGCCTTCGCTGTGCTGCAACATGTAACTGCAAAAAGTAATGCAAACAAAAGTAGCAGCTAGTGTATGAAAGCTCCAATCAATGCCTCTATCTTATCCTAAGTCGCCCAATTCTAATATGATGATAAAACCTTGCTATCATCTGAGATAATCAGGTTTTTGCAAATGTTACTGAAAGAACTCGTCAGTGTAGATTCAAACAGAGGAATAACAGAACCTGTTGCAGGACACACTGTGTGTAAGCTCTTCTTAAATAACGTTGTGTCCTCTGACTCAATCACATATACAGTGTGCTGCCAGGATCTAATTAAAGCTCCTTTAATTCTGACGTTAGCATGAGGTGTCAGAGGACAGTGGTTGGGAAAAGGATAGGAAGTCAAAATGACAAACAGAAAACACTAATGACCTTATTCCTGGAAGTGAATAGGCTTAGGCTTAAAACAAGAAGGACCTGCTGCTGACAGACTCCCACATGACCAAGTCTTGCATTGTCTTTGAGGATTTCCCTGGACTTGATCTGAAAGGTAAATCCAGTCCAGCTCTGCACAAGAAAGAAAAAATAGAAAGACCAGCATGTGCATTCAGCATATTTCAAAGTTTTCAAAGGGTTTTTCATTGAAGCTGCAAGAAGCTCCAACAAACACAGCACCAGAGGAATACACAGGCAAAGCTCATTATCATTTTAGAGCATTCAGAAGCTAAAAGCCAGATATTTCCACTGTGAGTTGGTGGACAGCAACACGTGAAACCAAAGACCATGTTTTTCTAAGGATGAGGAGGCGTTAGGAGCCGTGAATATACAGTATTGGACTTTACCTTCCCTTATGTAAGAGCACAATATAGCCATGATCAAAGCTCACATTTTAGTGACATTGTTTAAGTAAACAGAAACGCTCTTTCTTTTTCTTATTTTTTTTAAATAAAATGGGCCAAGGCAGACTCAATGTGTTTAGTCAGTGTGGGCTGGAATCTGCCTTGTGTTTGTCTCCCATGGCCACTCTCCATGGAATAAAGAACAAACACTGTTGTCTATTGTCTTTTGAAAACATCAGTTTACTTGTGGGTAAACTAACGTTGCAACACTGCTGTGGTTTATTTGCACATTAGCATATCCTTTATCCTGGCTACGTGAGGGATGAGGAAGCATGACCAAACATGTGATCAACATGAGTAACCGGGGCCACACAGGTGCTGTCCTCCAGATACGAGTCCTTCTAGGACACATGGTGAGGACTGCGCTTCTAACCACAGTTAGCTTGGCAACCTGCAGCGTCAGATTGGAAAAGAAGGCTTAAGGTAACAGGATTGGCGGAGTTTACCATCTGAAGAAGGGATAGTAAAGTGGATTACAATGTAAAAGATCTTTTTACTAGCAGTGGTGCTCCCCTGTGTCTCCTCAGACATCTGCAACTTGATGCTTGTGTGCCAGTGGTTATGTAACACACAAAGCATGTGCATGACCACTGATTTGCTTGCTGGATTTCAGCCTTGCATCTCTCATGTTATACATACCACACAAGACACTGAATCAAATCGAATCATCTGCAATATCTACAGCACATACACATGAAAATCAGCATGTCATAATTCCACTGAACGCCTTGAATGACATGCATTCGGTGGAATTATGTCAACAGATGTGACGGATGCTTTGTTGTGGTCTAAGAATTCCCATCAGCTACGCTTGTATGCTGCTAAATGTCAACTTAAACTCATCAGTCTGTTGCAAGTATTCACTGAAGTGTTGTTTCCCCAGCTGTGGATTAGCAAACAAGGGAGCAGAGATCTTCTTGGCCATGGCTGTCACTGTGGTGAGATAGACGGTGTAATTAGCGCTTAGTGCCAGCATCCAGGCCAGATCCACTGACTGGTGGGAACCCAGTGGGAGAGAGGAGGATGCTTGCTAAAGGGCCAGAGGCTGACTGACGGAAGAAAGGAAGGGAGAGGCAGGGAAAACAGAGGGAAAAAAGAGAGAGAGAGCAACAATAATGAGTAGCTTCTGAGTTTTCTCCTCTTTCTTTTTCCTCCCTCCTTTCTCCCTGGCGTTGCATCGAAGGCCATGGGCCTCCAGTGCTGTGATGTCCCTTTTAGTGCATATAAGTGTCCGTTTTGGCTACATGGAGAGGCAGAGGAGACTGCCACTGAGAAACGCACATTGTAATAGCACCCATTTTCTCATGTATTATGCATGTCCAGTCAGCATATTCATTCCAGATAATGGGGGTGCAGCAAAAGCCTTCTCACATGGAAAGCCTGTTTTGCATGTGCAGTCAATGCAGTTTAAGAGATTATGTTCAGCATGCATATAAGTGGGCTAACTATGAATGATTCTAATTCAAGCAAAAGAAAAAAAAAATCATTTTTTGTTTTTTGTTTTTTTCTGACAGTGATATCACATGTCAGGAACCAATTAGGCACATGCAGTCTGCACTAACACAACTGTGCATTTGGAGGAATAAAATGAATAAGATAGAGCCATAGCAGCCTTATAAACTTTACGAGTGCAGTATACATACTCCATGGGGGTTCCACCATGTTATACGTAGCTACCCCCGGAGAATGGACACTGACTGACATGCTAATTCAGCATTATGAAAGGTTAGCGTGGCAGAGACCCTTCCCTTCTCCTGGGAACACAAGCAGTGTAGGCCACTGTGTGCCGTGTGCTTGTGACGTGAGCTACTGTTGTGCTATTAGTCACACACATGCAGTGAAAAGTACAGGAAAAGTGTATTTTGTTTATATGTGTGTGAGTACTTGTGCCTGTGATGAGCCCATATGTGTCTCTGAGGTGTGTGGGTACGAGTGCTGCTGTTAGTGCCAGACTGCTTAAACAGCACATTGTGATTAACCTGCAGGTCAGTCTGGAGGTATTAAGGCCATCACTTCAATCCCCACATATCCATCACAGGCTTCGGGGCCTGGATTTACAATGCTAGCCCCAGTCTGACAGGTTAAGGCTGGGCTTCCACTGGGCAGGACACCCCTGTTTTTGGCTATAATTTATAGCTTGTGGTGCTATTTGGCATAAGATTCATGGCACTGCTCTCGGCTATACTTCAATACTTAAGACTGATGAAAATCTGTGATCAATAAGCAAATCGGAACTGAAAGGGCAGTCAGGATCTTAATTCATCGGTTTGTGAGACTGGGATGAGCCATGGCGAGATGGGACTTTGGATCCAGGCGCTCCATCAATCCTCTGGCCGAACACGAGCTGGCCTGCTCCCATTTGAACTGAAAGGCAGGACGTGGAAGGTCTTTAACACCCAATCACTGTTTATTACATCTCACTTAGAACCTATTTGGACATCTGTCTTAGCTACCATTAAACAAAGATGCATTAACACAAGAGACCACAAGGACCAGTCTAAGAGAATCCTCACAAAGTAAAACATTAAAAAAAAGTTAATATATTGGTTAAAAAACAAACATATTCATTCATCAATCATGTCAAGTTCGCATTTAAGAAAAATCTATAACGAGACCAGACCAAACCAGAACGAATGAGAAAATAAATGAAACCCTTTCGCAAGCAGTTTGTTCGAAGTGCTCAAAGTGTGAGATTATTTAAGTGGGGCAAATACAAGTACTGAATATGTAGTAAGGAAAAAAAAATTTAAAATCTTGAAAAATCTCTTTTAGTACTAGAAAAATAATCAATACTCTCAGATTCTGACATACAACTGAAACATACCAAGAAGGGACCCTGACTGCATACGAGTGCTGAATATCAAACAGTTCAAAAGTGCCCGTTTGTCTACAAGGAGAAGATTGATTAAATCAACAAATCACAGCTGTCAGAGGACTGCTGGAGTCTTGGTTACTAAATCAACGCTGCTGAAGATTCATAACCAGGCTACATTCTAATCTCTCACACTGGAAATCACGCATTCCTCTGGCACAGAACTGTGTCAGAGGTCTGGGGGAGAGAGGCAGAAAATATGAGATAACACTGAGGTTATGGGTTTTATTATCTCTGCAAAAAGGACACGTGTGAAAACACAAAAATGACTACAGTAATATGATGATCTTTTGTCTGACCTTGTCTATTTTTAAACATTGTAGGACCCACCCTTATGTCCCCACCATCCGTCATCCAAATAAACAGCAGTTTATTAAAAAAAAAACAAAAAAAACCAGCAATGTTACAAACAAGATTTTGTTTAGCAAAAAAAAATCAGCTTCTCTTTTATGACTCATTTGTTTTACTGGGGATTTCTTTTCATTAATTATTGAATTTGGAGCTCTGATGAAATCTGGAGCACTAAAAGGATTTAGGAAACCTAAGTCAAGTCAGGAAACTGACTTTTTGAACTTTCGGGCTATCAGTTTCATGACCACAGCATCATGAATACTATTCTGAGGAGATTTTATCAAGGGGTGTTTTTTCTACAGTTCACTGTATTTAGACTGCATAGACACAAAATGCCTTTACTAGTGGTTTGATTCTACTCTGGCAGCCACAATGTGCCACGTGACTGTAGACATTGTACAGCTTTCAAACATTTAGATTGCAGAACTAAAGACAGCTTTCTAAACATATTTTTACCTGCTGCACACCTTGGAGCAACTTCAGCTTTACAGTCAGAGCAGATTAAATTACTTTACAAAAAGGACCATTGGGTGAGAAAGCTGACACTTTATTAGAGGTGACAAAAAACACTCGTGTTGATGGTGAGCAATTCAATCATTCACTTTGAATCACAACCCTGTACCACTGTCTATAATGTATATCACATACCTGTTTATATTTCATTCCAGAGATGCTGCTCTCTGTTCCGTTGCACTAGCGTCATATCTCGTGAATAAAAGGAGTTGATAACTCTGTATTTAATGTTAATAACTGTATTTGCACTAAACTTTAGTTCACACAGCAATTTTGCACTAAAATTCTGGTTTACTTTAAACATGCCTTGTTACACACATCTATAACTGTACGTAGCAGGTTGATGCTAATTTTCCTGTGATAATCTGCCCTGGTTTAATTGCATGTGTGTTTTATTTTGTGCAATTACGTTATGAGCTAAGCAGACACTAAAGCCAAAAAATAAAGCTGATTCTGATTCAGATTTTAATTCTGATCATCGGTATCGACCACTAAAGACCCTAAAATCAACACTTAATAGTAAAAACGTACAGTTATATTTAAAAATGCTACATAAAAAAAGCATATTTTATGTTATGGGATGTTTCTGCATGCAATTAAAGTTGTTTTCTTATTCTGTCGGGTGAATTTGTACATTTAAAAAGCCTTGTGTTTTTATTGTATGTGTCTGGACCTGCCAGAGCGCCATGACGATAAGAGCAGACATAATAATATGTTAGTTCCACCACAAGAGACACTTGATGTTCTCTGCAGTTGGTTGGAAAAAAACTGTGCATTCATCCATATGGGCACCAGCAATTGGACAAAATGATTTGGAAAACATGCGTTTATCAGATGATAGCAAAAATCCAGTATCAGAGATGCCTGTATGATACTGAAGCAAAATAATGTAATCATGGATGAATATCTATTTTTGTGCTTCACAGCAGACATTCAGTGAAATAACACCAACCCTTACTGTAACTTTGGCATGTTCCATCCTCGCTACATGTTTGATGTCCATAATCTCTGTTCTGGCTTAAAGCCCAACTCCTCCATCAAAGAAGAGAGTAGAAAGTGAAAGGCTTTTATTTCTGTTTACTCAGTCATTGAGCCACAATTCTTTAATCCATAATTGCGAAATTAAACATTGGCAAAGGATAAATAAAGGGATTTAGATTGTGGACCACTTAGCCTTCTATAGGTGCACAAAACCATTCCAGTCTGACAAACTAAAAAAGGCAAACGTTGTGTTTGATGCTGGCATTGTGTGCAGATCTATGAAACAATGCACATGTTAACAAGGCTCCAAAGTATGGTCTAAATTTGGACACCCAACCACCAGAAGTCCCAGTTAGTCTCTTTTCCACATGGTAGAAAATTAATTACAGCTAAAACAAACAGTGACAAGATCAAATCCCCCAACACGTGACCGATGGCTACAGGGGGAATTTGTGCTCTTTCTCTCACCGCTCGTTATGGCGATAATTAATTAGCTGCTTCTGGAGATCGTCACAAATACAGTTAGTGAAATTAATCTTTCTTTCTTTGTCTCTTTCCTCAAGGATAAAGCTCATCTCTCTCAGGTAATTCCCCTCACTTGACCTTTTGTTACGGTACCAAAAAAAAAAAAAAAAAAGTTAATGGGAGTGTATTCAAGTTCACTTTATTAGCCGCTGAGCAATTTCTGCATCTGCTCTTGGTAACAATTCTGCTACTATCACAGCTATCTGAAAGCTCAGGAATCTCTATTTTAATATGTAGAGAAAGGCAGCAGAATGACATTAAGCTCTTCACATCAAAGAAAAAGAGTAAATGGTTTTCTGAGGGCTTTTCTCTGTGGAAAGGGAGGAGAAGAGGCTGATAAAGCATGACAGAACTGCATCGCAGACACTGAGATTGAGATATCGACCTAATAAAGTACAAAGGGCCCCCTCATATATAGCCTCTCTTGTTCTGTCTTTCCCATTCTTTTTTTTTGTCTGTCTTTTCACTTCTGACTCCCTTCATTTCTGTTCCACTCCCCTTGTCTTCTTTAAGGCCTAATTTTGCACCTCCTAGGAGGCTGGAGAAACTTCTACAAGTACACTAATTTATCCAAATGACTGGCTTTCCAGCTCGGCTCATCCTTCCAGAACTGACAGCCTTCTGGAATCCGAGAAGGAAAAGGAAACAATGAGACCGACAGAGGGAGAGTTTAAATGAAAGGAAATATAGAGACTGACAGAGCAGGTATAATGAAAAGCTGAGAGTAGTATGTGACTCACCTCGGTCAGCAGGAGAACAGGGGAAGGACGAGCAGGTGATAAATACAGTAGGATGTCATTGCTGCATCCTGGAAAGGTTTTTTTTTTTTTTTTACCCACTTTTGCTCATTTTTGCAGAGCTCCACACCCCACGGAAACAATAGCCTGGCCCCATAGAGCCACAGCAGATGCAAACTTACATCAAACCTACATTTTACCTATTGTGTACCGTTCTGCAGAGTCATAAATTAAGAAAAAAAAAAAGGACAGCATTTTGCTTTGCACAGTGAGTGCACAGGCCCAGAGAGAAGGAAGTAATATTTAAGATATTCCTGAAGGTGGACACATTAAAGAGTAATGGGATATCTATGTTGCTGATTTGGGAAATTTAAGTCCAGCAGGTTTCTGGTGCGGTAGAATTTTTTGTTGTGGTCGTACAATCTACTAGATATAAAAATAAATAAATAAATAAATCCCTCTCCTGTTAACAGTCAGTACAGATCCAGCTTTTTACCTAAAGCTACTTCTGTCTTTCACATTCAGCAGGATAGGACCAATAGATTGACTGTATTAACACAACATCCAGCCAAAGCTATGAAAAATTAGAGAATGTGTGACACAAATTTGCAATAATTTTGACTTAAAGTTCAGCTTTATTTCACAAGTCCCATTTAGCCCTGCAATCATGCTAAAGAAAGCTGCATCATCAGTTCATCATCAAACTCTACATACTTTGCATGTCAATGGAACTGTGGAAATATTCAATATTTCAAATACGCAACAGTAACGTGGTATTCACGTGTGACTTAATTAGTGATTGGTTGGTCCTGTTGTCTACTACAGACAGGTGAAAGGCAAAGCTAATGAGCTTCCCACCCTCACACCAGGAGGCATCCGGGGAAAGATCAAAGCTCTCAAAACCACACACACACACACACACACACACACACACTATAGGATTCACACAGGACGGATGTGCAGAGTAGACAAGAGGATGAGTAAGAAGGGTAGTAATTAGAGTGTTGCAGGCCACCTTGAAGCACCTGGTAGGAATCCATGTTAGGATAAAAACTGTGCACACGTCATATTGATTAAACAGTAATTACAAGCAGTCAAGTGAAAAAAAAAAAAATCTCATCTGCCTCTGATTTATGATTCTGAGTCACAGATATCAGGAACAATATCTTCCAATTGATGAGAAGAACTACAGACACAATACACACACTATACACAAGCTTTTGGCAAATTTTCCACTGCTGGCAGCGACATCAAATAAAAATCCATTTAGAAAATAGTTAGAAGTTAACAAAAATGTAACTCAATAAAAATGTTTAATTCAGACTATTTATGTTGCTGGGTTGGCACAAGCACTGATAACCTTGGAATGAGGCGAGAACACACCCAAGTTAAAATCATCTGTCTTCCACTCTGCACCGCATGAATCCAGCACAAATCTGCAATATACACCAAACAAAGCTGGGACTGGTGAATTCTGACAGGTTTGTGTCCAAAAAAAAAACAAGTCCAAAACTTTGAAATTTCCTGGCCTCAATGCAAAAGTGGCTCCTTGGCAGCGAGCAGTGCAGCACTGAGTAATTACAGCACGTATGAAACACAGAGCTCACAGCAAAAAAAACTATTTATGACTACCACTAGCTTTTACAAGAACTTTATTAGTGAACATGACACATAGATGAGAAAATAGTTCTTTAAGAAGATAGATAAGTTTCAAGCCAAATGGAGCACCTATACCAGCCATACATGTCATACACAATACACTCTGATGCCAAAGGAGATGATAGCAAGTCTGCTCGGATCCATTCATGTAGACATATTTAAACACAGACACGAGGCCTGCTGGAATACATTATTCTCTGCCTTCTGTATCATTAGCTCTAATTTTACCACAGCCATTACAGCCTCAGCCATTACTCTTTGTCACTCCTTCTCTCCCTGTTCTTGTCCTCACCACACAAACCACAATCACAATAGCAAATAGCCCAGATCACCCCTTGAATCCACACCTCACGTTATTGCCATCTGGCTGCAAATAGACAACCTTAAAATGGGAAAAAACGGCTCACATTACCAAAGGTTTCCGTCCTTTCTACCATGGCGGAACGACACAATGGCGCTATTGTACAGACTCAGACGTATCTGTGTCTGTATAGATTGGGACATTGGCAGGAGCATGACTGAAGGGTTTTATTTTTGTATGGATATATGCATGTTTCTGTACTGAATGTGTGCAGGCTCTATTTACTCAATTACCTAAACCGAGTTCCACATTGAATAACCTTGGAGAACACGAAATTCCATTAATTTAACATACTGAAGAGTTTACACGGACACACTCTCAGAGACACAGTTCTCTGGGTCACAGTCCTGTTTCAGCCTATCAGCATAAAGCCTAATCTGGATGTGGCCCAGTTCTGAGGGAAATTAATTATACACGTGTTTTCAAGTATGTGTGTTTTGGTGTGGTGCTTCTAGATGTGGACAGTGGGGTTTGGTGACTGTGTCCTTCTCCTGAAAGCACAGGTCAGGTCAGTGTGTGCCCATGTGGAATTACAGGTTACCCTGCTGATATCGGCCTTTTTTCTTTTCTTTTTTTTAGAGGTTAGAGCATGACAGGACTGGGAAGCTTCTCTGCATCCACCCGTTGACATGAAATATCTGCTGTGACACTCCGTTGAGACGGGGGACATTCCATAAAAAATTCTGCTGACACCTGCAGATGTCAACTTCTATTATGCAGCAGACATCAGCAGAGTGATTTTCATTGGAGAGTCTTCCAGTGTCACCTGTTTTGTCTTCTTGGTTCTTTGCCTTCCTTCTGTTGCTTTGGCTTTTCTCATAAAAAAGAAGTGTGACACATGCTCCAGGCCAGAGTTAAAGATTTAGTTAAAAATAAACATATTTTCTACCCTGGCTCATCATTTATTTTGCTTTCCTTTCTATTCAGTGCTCTGTATTCTGTCCTTTTCCTTTTTGACTGGAAAAAAAAATTGGGATCTTTCTCTTGGTCTGAAGGTAATGCTGCTGCCAACAGTGCAACTTCTCACAGAAAACTACTTCTTTTACCCACCCTCACACAGGTAAAAAATTAATCATTAAAGGCACTATTACATGTTCTACAACCAATGTTATTTACATGTTAAAATGCCCACGTGGCCTGGCATACGTTGGCAAGACTACCCGAGCACTTAAAACCAGAATAGCCGAACATCGCAGTGCCATTAGGAACAAGGTCACATCGAACCCAGTGGCTGTACACTTCACCACAGCACAACACAGCGTTTCTACCCTCAGATATGTGGGTATTGAAACCTTGAAATGTCCACGGAGAGGGGGAGACATCAATTCTTTGTTATTAAAACGGGAGTTATTTTGGATACATACATTGGGCACATAAGCCCCCAAAGGTCTGAATGAAGAGTTTGATGTTCGTCCTTTCCTCTAAACACATATTATTACCGCATTTTCCGGACTAGAAGTCGCTCCGGAGTACAAGTCGCACCAGCCATAAAATGCATAACAAAGAAGGAAAAAACATATATAAGTCGCACTGGAGTATAAGTCGCATTTTTGGGGGAAATTTATTTGATAAAATCCAACACCAAGAACAGACATGTCATCCTGAAAGGCAATTTAAAATAAAAATAGAATAGAGGCAACAACAGGCTGAATAATTGTACGGTTTGCTTATGTTACATGACACAACTGAGAACGTACCTGGTATGTTAACGTAACATATTAAGAGTTATTCAGATAACTATAGTATAAATAACAAGCTAAGAAGTTTACCAAACCATCCGTGTCACTCCAAATAACTAAAATCCAATGAAATCTTCATCCTCGGTGTCACTTTTAAACAACTCCGCTAACTCCGGAGGTAGAAGATTCGGTGCTTCCTCTTCTACGTCGCCTACGTCAGACTCATCGTCAGTTGCAGTTCCAATTATTCCAGCCTTTCTGAATCCTGACAGAATGGTTTTGGTTGTCACCGAAGCCCATGCTTTGTCGATCCATCCAACGACTTCCAGGAAAGTTGCACGGCGCGCTCTCCTGGCAGCAGGGTGTTGAAGCACCGATGTGCGAACTCGTTCCTCTAGCTGTGGCCACCTAGCTTTTAGTAATAATGTGTTAATAATTTCACACATAAGTCGCTCCAGAGTATAAGTCGCACCCCCGGCCAAACTATGAAAAAAAACGTGACTTATAGTCCGGAAAATACAGTACTGTGTATATTTATAACCGCTGTCCTTATGAACATCATATTGTGGTCTCCATATTTTTGTGTTTTTGTGTTCTGTGGTGTTGTATATCTACCAATAGGATTGAGTATTTAACTAGATAGAGGCGCCTCTTGTAGGTAGTACAGTATGATGGCCCTTTGCCTGAGTCCTATTTTGGAGCACTTATCTATTTGAGGTACACATACCTTGTTAACAGTGTATATAATATGTCTAGTACATGTATATGTATGTGTATGGTGATATATTGTGGCTGTCGTCCAGTGTGGTAGACATGGTATATATGCAACATGTTATGTACTTGATCATGTTCATATGGAGCTGCAATAACCTGCTTCATATCCTGTATCTCCTGAATGTTGTGCGGTGGGATTTGGTAGCTCTATATGTATATCTGACTCTTTATATTTTTCCTCACATATGTTTATTCATTCATTTTTTGTAAAAAAATATAATTTTCTACACATGATTGCATACATTATGAAGTACTGTTTACCTGCCAATGTACCACATGATGAATGCTGTGCACTATGGGTACTTAAGATGGCGGCCTCAGTCTAATGTTTAGCAGTCTGAGGAAGAGCATTTTGCTCGAAACGTCACGCCGATAAATTGTAAAAGGGAGCTTGTTTGGTGTGCGGATCGTTCTTCTTTTCTTTTCTCATCTTTGACATTTTGTGATCCAGCACCCGACCCGGTGGGCCTCGGGGATGTGCGTGTCTTTCCTTCATCACATTTTTCTGAAGGTAATGCTTGACATGTAGTGGACACGGATCACAAACTACCCCACAACTGTTTTTTTTTTTTATATAGCAACAAACAGTGTCTAATAATAAACAGGAGTGCCACATCAGCTACATATGCCAGCATTTGTTTCCCCTGAATTCTCTTCTCAAAATAGTTTCTCTGCCTAATCAGTCATATAACATACATGCATATTATATATTTTACTTAAAATGTATGCTGTCTCCATAGCTCAGGGGCCACCGTTATAGACCAACTAAAATGTTTGTTAAATGATCCAACTGTGTCCCCAACCTCCACCTTCATCACCTTTCTACCATTAGTATTTCAGAGAGCTACAAATTAGAAAACAATCGTGCACTATTGGCCCACGGAACATAAAGTAAATTGGGTTTGAGCTTCTCTCTCTGTATGTGTTTTTGTCAACTGTTAGCATAGACTTGTCTTGCAGTTTTGATCTATCTCTATAACACTGTGTCAGCAATGGATAATGGTTTGGCTGCACAAACACTCAGGTGTGTTTGTGTTTCTTTAAACCAAGTACAGTCATCTTGAGTGCTGCTAAGCCCAGGATACAGCAACCGTGCCCCCGCAAAATAGTGACAGGAGAACTGGTTTGGTAATTGGTTCGCATGCAGGGAGACGAGCATGGTCAACGGGATGGTTCATTCACTAGAAGAACCAAGCAGGGCTTCCTAATGGTGCAATCCAAATCTTACATAAAACTTAAAAATGTTATTGTCTGCCTGGATGTTGTTGATACCATTGCTAAAGTTAATGAAATTACTTATATGTAGACAGCGGAAGGGGAAAAGAAATCCACTTGAAATGTGGATTGCAGAAGTCTGTATCCAGTAAGTCAGATAAAGCGTACATAAGTACTGTATGCAGTACTATAAACGCCTTCCAGGAGAAATGAGCCAAAAGTCTGGTATACCCAGATTTAAACAATTATTTTACAATACTTGTATCTCATTTCTTTCTATGAAAGTCGGCTGTCCACCTCACATCTGAGTGTGACTGTTTGAAACACATGTAGACACTTTCTCCTTCTGACATGCTGTGTACGCAGTAATAAAATGCAAAGTGATTTTTAACTATCTAAAATTTAAAAGCACAGCTGCAAGATACGGGGCACAAACCCCCTACGAAGAATGGCTTTTCTCTGTAGCAGCAACAGCTCATTCCTGTAGAGTTTTTCTCTTCAGCACTGTTTATAGTCTCCCCAAGTTCTCCTAAACACCACCCTGCTTCTACATTCACTACACTGGCTCTCTGGTGCAGTTTCCATCCAGTATAATACTCACACATTAGCCTATAGGGCAGCTAAGGTACTGCGGTATTAAACATCCAAGCCATGATCAAGACCCAACACTGCATTGCAGTTTTTAGTATCTGCACGATTGACTGCACCATAGAACAGCACTCGCTAATGTCTAATTTCCATGAAGACAAATAAAGAGAACAACTAACTTTTAAACATATAGACTGAACACGTTTGAAAGGGATGCAGTTAAAGCTTTTGATGACTTCTAGCCTCTGCCTCTCTGGAGATTGAATCCACGATTTATAAGTGAGTCACTCTGAACATCAGCATTTATGAAACTAAAGTAATACAAATATGTAAATGTGTGCAACCTCCACATGAAAGACACAATGCTTCATAGACATATGCGTCACTTCTTGCTACTATAATACAGCTCTAATGTTCATTTTGTTAGGTGTGCTCAGCTATGACACCACCTACATAAATGTTTTCAATAAGTACTGAAACATTCTCTGTTTATTTCTCAGCCTCTTATTTTCTTAGGCTTTTACAGCAGAATATCAAAAGCAATGTAATTTCCCCCTGCAGGCAATAAAATGTCATGATGATTTATACCATTGAGTAAAGGCCATGAATCAATAATTAAATGACATTCATGGCCTTTCAGAATAACAAACATTACTTCAAAAACATCATATTTACTATTACTATGATCCTAACTCACGTAAACTACCAACAAAATAGTTTTTTACATTCATATGTTGACAGCGGCTTGGAATTTAATTATAAAGATGCAGTAAGATGGTGCTAAAGAAGACATCCATCAGTGGCGACCAAATAGTCTCAATGACTGTTGCTGTTGAGATGCTATTATTTTGGGTACTTAGCTGCTCGGACACCAAAAATGGAAACGAAACACAAGAAACTGGATCCAGGAGATCTTCGTAGTTCCCACAGTCTGTCTGAACACCTAACCTCGCCTCAGGCACCATCTGCTATTTCCCAAGCCAGTGATCCTTTCTTTCACCCTTATTCTCTGACCGATTTGTGCACTATGGAGTCAAACCCTTACGTTTACTGTCAAACCCCTCCTTTCTACACACAGACACAAATGTTTGGAGGAGAATCCACCATCCAGCTGTCTGTATGTTCCTGGCAATAAATACTATGAAGCTTCCCTCCCTTGTCATTCACTCTCATCCAACTAAGACTTTACAAAGTATTTGCATATCACAGTGCTTTTCTTTCTTTCCCTTTTGCTCCCAGCTCCCATTTTAATCATGCCATGTCAAAAATATGGGGATTATGAGATTTGCATTGTCTCCACATGAAGCAGACTGGGGGGCTATTTTTTTTCTTTCTTTTTTTTTTTTTTTAGATGTGTCAAAGTGATCACTTTGTTCAAAACAAAAAACACTATACACGTGCATACTTTAATCCACATACACACATTCGTGTAGCTGTACGGAATTAGGGGTTTTAAATACAAGGCGAGGCCCACACTGGGATTTGAGAGGGTAGATCCCAGCAGCAGCCCTAGCAGCAGCAGCAGCAGCAGCAGGCTTTCGGCTTTGTCCAGCTCAGCTCTCTCAGCACACATCATTAATAACCTCGGAGAAGAGGAGAGAGGAACAACCGTTATTCCTTTTGATTTATGGCAGAGTCTCTGTACTTATGAGCAGATCCAGAGTTTCACAATATAGCCCCGGCCAGCAGTGAGTAAACCACAGTCCCCCGGTATGCGAGGTCAAGGTCTGTTTTCAGAGGTCATCGTGTTCTGGATCCGGAGACGGACAGGGACACAAACACACAGAGAAACAGAGTGGACTGGAAATGGTGGGGTGTCCATAATGACATAACATCTTGCTGTTTCTCATTCGACTCTTGAAAGGTATTTGTCCCTGTGGTGCCTCTCTGGTGCTATTTCAAGAGCAGCATGCCTATATGGCTGGATCAATACATACCCCAAGCAAACAGTGAGGACTGAGCAAACAGCCGTCCTACTGCAGTGCAGAATGTGCAATGAAAGGTGTGCAAACCCCACAGTGTTCTGGGACATGCTCTTCAGAAGTGTTCTCCCTCGTAGAGAGGTTCCCAGGTTTGGGGAGATGGAGATGACTAAGTTAGGTCAAGACTTTACACTAATAAGCAGAAAGAGAGTTGTGTTTATTGTCTCCTTCCTACCAAACTTTATTCAGTCTTGGAGAGTGAGGATGGTATTTATGCGGCGCTGAAACCGAAACCTGAGGAAAAAATAAAGATGATGGAGATGTTTCTTTTTTTGACAGCGCGAGCAGTCACAAGGAGTTCTCAAGAACAGCAGCGGCTCGGAGTCAACCTCGACATGCATATGGAGGCGAGGGTAGACGATGTCTGTCATGCTCTCACTGAGAACGGAGCTGGGCTTGTCAGCTATCTTTACCTTATAAGCTTCTGAGGCTTAGAGTCAGAAAAAGGAGAGCGCAAGTGAGACGGACAGAGAGGACAAGATACCGACAGATGGAAACAGAGATATAACCGCAAAAACTAGAACTGGAAGGGTTTGAGCAGAGGGGGAAAAAAAGAAGAGAATAAAATAATATAAAAAAGTTCTTAGTCATGCAAGAGTGGTTAGATAAAGCCAGTAAATGTACAAGCGTCAGCACAAGAACAAAGTTAAGAATTTTTGTTGCAGCAGCAATTAATAAGTACTATCTCTTTGGGCTCGGGTAGGAGGGAAAGATAGCTCCTGATCATGTCACGTTTATGGTGGTTCTGGTGAATTTGAAAGCTCGAGAATGAATCAGATTTATTCCTCTCATCAAACCTTATCATTAATTCACACATCAAACCAAAGTTCCGCATGGCAATTATGTGCATCATGGAAAGTGCACCAAATCGGGCTTGGGGAGCCTGTTTCCAGCAGTTTCATAGTTTTTACCAGGTTTACATTCTGCGAGGAGTAAACACCTGTTTTTAATTATACTTTTTCAAAAATTATTCTGGCTCCTTCAGGGGAAATACCTATGAAGTAGTTTCCAGAAGCAGCTCATAATATATACAGATATAATGAGTTCAACAATTAACAAACGTATAATTAAGTTTGCTGCAAACAACAAGCCTCTGTCTCTCTTAATGTGCTGACAGTTGATGTGGGACATATAAAAAGTGCATTGATGTTAGAATATTACGCGCCGTGTTTAGCATATTTAATATATTATGCACTGTTTTGATTGTATTGTTTCTGAGGATCAACTGCGAGGCCTTTTATTTCTTCATACACCTACTGTTTTCATTTTGTTTATTGTATTGAGTTGCTTTTTTAATTGCAGATTAATTTAAGGCCAGTCCCTAGAGCTTTATGTTAATATTTAAAAGTTCAGTTAATTAGAGCATAACCCCTTTTGTAATTAAACAAAAAGTAATGATAAACTAAACCAAAGACACAGTAACCCATTCGTGTGTTAACTGTCCAGGAATCTCTTGATATGACGGCAAATCTTTTCTCATCCTGTAAAAAAATAAAATATTGTTTTTGATTCATGGGGAATACTAAATGTATCAAGTCCATCATGATTTGGAGCAACCAAATTATCAATTATTATTGTTGTTGTTATCATTGTTATTGTTATTACTATTATTATTACTATTATTATATATTTAATCCCTATCTTTTTATATATAAATACATATATCTTTTCTATATACCCCCCATCCAGAAGCCCATTTTTCATATTCTGTTTGCACTATTTCTTATATTTATATGTACATTTTTTTTATTTTTTTTCCTGTCTCGTATGTGTGTACCTCTGTTGAATGCTGCTATCAACAATGTGAATTTCTCCACTGTGAGATAAATAAAGGCATATCTTATCTTATCTTATCTTATCTTAACCACAGGAATTATTTAAAGTATTTTTCGACGACAGTCTTGACCACTGGCTGCTGGGTCACAGTGACGGTCACATGGCAGGAGGAACGTGTTTGGACTTCACTCTGCATTTGTTAACCAATCTGCATTTGCGTGATCCAATTTAAACTGAAAGATTGAATTTAAATAGGTCAGAAAACTCACCCACATTCCATTTTACTTGTAAATACGCAGCATTGTGGAAGAAAAAGACCCTCTAATTCCTGTCTCACTGTAGCACACTGTATTTAATTTATTTATGATACACTAACAAGGGAATACGACTGAAATCACATTTAATCCTCATGACAGACAGAAGCCCGTGGGGGATTTTGGGTGGAACATTGGTGACCTTTTATCAGGTCACCTCAAAGGCCAGACTGCTAAATACTTTGTGATTCAAGGAATGTCCCCGGACCAGAACACACAATTCTCATATTACCCTGCTGTAAACAGAATGAAAGATTCTTTGTCAGCACTTTATTACAAGGTTAGCCGAAATGTCAGCTGCTCTCGCTGCCATGGCAGTCAGTTTAATAGCTACACAGAAAATGTCTCTTCCCCACAAATGGACTTAACTCGGTGTTTTATCTGCATGCATTCAAGATAGTAGGAAAATGTGAAATAAATACAAAATAGGTTATAACTGAGCTTCATGTCACAAGCAATGTCTATTGACTAAAGACTTTTTTCTGTCTGTGAATAACGAGGTTTTAAAGTTAAATGATTAAAGTATTTGAACAAGTTTTGCATTCGCACCAAAAGTTTTAACAAAACAAAGATAACATGACCTAAAATAATCTCTCCCTTAATATGGCCGTTAACTACAGACGGACATTTCTAATGAAAACTCTCAACAAAAAAAAATGAAAAAAGAAAAAAGCTTGAGGTGAGATTTTATTTTTTTTTGCTATAAATGACACTAAACGGTTTCAAAAAGAAACAATCCACGTAATTGGTGGCTGATATATTGGGGTGTGCAGTGTGGCAGGTTTTAAGCACCATTAACCCTCTATATAGATCCACAGTTTACTTTATGGGTCTTGTTGGCAGAATGCTTTCTATGAGGGTGATTTTTCAAGGGCCCTATCAATATCCAGTGGCAGCGTAAGCTCTGAGGGCAGAGTGTTGAGTGATGAGCGCAGCACTGTCATCATGCAGGGAACACTAATGCAAAAACAGTTCCAGCGTCTGCTCCTGCATTGCATAAGTGATATGATTACAGATATGTGGTGGGAAGAAAGAGATTGTGTTAAATGATAGTTGATGACAAGAATATGAATTCTCAGGCTCTAAGGCATTGTATCAGTACCATAAATACTGTAATCTGTATCCTGCTGGATTTTCATGGAGCTGTAAAAGACAAGATTGAGTTACAGTGACCTGCCTGTTTCCCTGATGTGGCCTACAGTGTGTGGGTGGATGGTGCGGTGGGTGGAGGAAGACAAGTGCATATGGGGTTGAAGGAGTCAAGGTTCCCCAGAGGGGGGCCTGGATGGTAATGTGGAAACAGGCGTAATTAATCTCCAGATGGGTGAGGGGGCGCTGGGCAGCCAAGTGTCTATGTCGTGCCTCTCTGTACTGGGGTGTTTCGTGATGGCCCCCACACCCTCCTCACCCTGGGCCCCTGGGGCCATCCTTCATTCTTATTTATGAGCTTCCACATGGCCACTCAGCTCTGCTGTACCACCTCTGCATCGATCCCTCAAGGTCGACAAGGAGCTAAGCTGCTACCGGCGAGCCGTATGCACAAACAGCTACTGTATAAGAGGAGGGGTTTGTGTTTGTGTGCGTGCAGAGACAGGTGTGGCTGCTGACAGTATTTGTGTCTGTGCTGGTCAAGAGGGGGTATACCGTGGAGCAGCCATGCAGTAAAGCCCCAGGGTGCCACACCCATTCTGATGCAGAACCACATCAGGACAAGGTTTTGTCAGTGGAAGCAGTGACACACCCTGCAAAACAGTGTGCAGGATTCTCCCAGGGAGGCACCACAGTTTGAAAACAGATGATTTTCATCTTACTGTGAGGTAATTATGTTGTTGCTACACTTCTCTGAGTGCAAATTCCAGTGCAGCAACATTACATGACTCCTTGAAATGTCAGACTTGGTGTCATAATAATAAGTAAGTTCGGAGCTGTTAAGGTAATGCACTACTTCAGCTGACATACTTGAATCAGAGCTTGGTGGATGGTAATGGAAGAAAATTACAACACAGACACGCCTAAAGACCTTTGCTTCTAACTCAAGCCTTTCTGCTTCTTACAACTCTGCTTTCCATATGTCAGAACAACAGCCCTAAGCCTGCTACATTCTTCTGTAACTCAAATGACTAATCTTCCAAAACTTGGTGCTTCTCAGCACTTGCCACACATGCCCGCCTGGTACGGAGTGACTTCGGCAGTAAAGTTTTCAGTCGAGCTGTGAGCAAAAGTCTGCAGCGTCATCCCTCCTCTAATAGAACTTTGTGGCCTTTGTGCATAACTGAGCTGCTCAAGGTCAGAGGTTAGCAAAGAGAGCAGCGGGATTCAAGTTGGGGGACAATGTCACAACTGTATCCAAGCAGGAAGATTCAAGCCTGGGGTAAGGGACCTCCTGCACTCCCCTGGGGGGTGGACAGGCACTGGGTGGGTGAATGACGCAGAGCTCATAAAACCCCAGCGGACTGATGCGCTGTATTTCATGATCTTACTCATGTTGCTCTGGAGCATCTGCTGTGACTGTCAATCTGTGAGTCACACCTGCCGTTTCCATTTGTCCAGCTTTGACTTTCATAAAGAGAGATGATAGTGAGTTCTTGCTCATGAAGCCTCAGTTTAAACGGGTAAAGCTATCACTGCAGTAACCAGATTTTACAGTAAAACATTTTGGGATTGTTGTGACTAAAATGAAGATCGGGGAAATACTCTTTTCTCATCATGTAGAAACGTACTCACGTGTCTTTTTGTTTCACTGTGCTGTAGAAATGTGGTCTGTGTACTGTACATCGAGTACTGTAACCATTTCCTGCATTTTCATTATGCTGCCCACCCTTTTGATTTACGACGCATCTCAGCTGGTATTGATACTTCAATAGAAAACCATAAATTTAGTCATTACTCTTCCAGCTTATATGAACATGGCTGTAAGGAACTGAATTATATTGCATGTTGTACAGAAACTGCACGGCCTCTATTATTTTACGGCCTTCCGATGCACTTGCCTGCTGGTTTGAGCGGCTGTAAAACATCCTCGCCATTCCTGGTATATGTCTGCCCTTGCAAAATGTCCCCCAGTGTGTATTTAGACTCAAATGTTGAGAGCTTTATCTAGAAAAAAAAAGTCTTCTACCATAAATTGAGAGCCGAAGCACAACACAGATAGGCTAGCAGCATTCCATTCATTTACTTTGGGTACTGTAAATGCAACTTAATTACACGCAGGAAAAAGTATACCAACAAGAGAACAAAGTACAACGCAGACAATGCAGCCTTGTAATGGCCTGATGTCATTTTTAAAAGAATCATTCATAATCTAGTGTGCATTTTCCTTTGTGTACCCATCTGCCCTTGATGTAAAAATATGGCATGTCATAAAAGCTTTAAAAGAAATATTTGTGCTGCTCTGCTATGGTTGCCATGGTGAGCCTAATTAAACACAGCTAATTTAAGTCATTCCATATAATTGCATGATTGTCCTGGTTGACAATATGTGAGGCAGATGAAAAATGCATGACAAAAACACATGAGGGAAATCATCAACCTTGATGCTGCCTCCATTCTTTTTCTATACAGCACGGTGCAAATGGGCCATTGCTGATGATGCTGAAATTGCTTTAATTCCATTCGCATCGAGGGAAACTATCTCGCAGGCGCACAAGCATGAATACCATTAGGGTGCAGCACATGAGACACAAACGAAATACCGCATGGAATAGGTCTGGCAAGTGACAAGTGTGATTCGAAAAGTGCATATGCAGCTCGCTTTGGCAACAGCATCTCTGAAGACTGAAAACTGCCATTCTGTGACTGTCAAAAGTTGGAAAAAAGAGAACCATACTGTCAACAGGACAAGAAGAGAGACAGAGATATACAACTGGTAGATATGTGTGTGTTATTAGACTGGCAACTACAGTACTCATGAAAACTAAAAAAGAATTCATGTAAGTATGAAGAAAATTCCATGATTATCATGATGAGAATGGATATCTTTGATTAAAAAGGACAACATCGTGTTTTATTCTGTCACTGAATCATATTAAGTTTATTCAAATTTTTAAAAATAAATTTAGTGAGTGTTTTTGAGTGTTTTCCTCATATTTTGTTCTTGATGTGATTAGGAATAAACTGGAACTCTTCAGGGGATACATATCATTTCCCAGAACTGCATTGGGTCAGTGCACTTTGTCTGAGGCCAACAAATTAAGACCTTCAAAGGACACACTGTGAACCACATGACTACATCCTGTCCATTCATACATAATACTGTCCATGCATGCATGTATTTAGTTACACCGATATCTCCTCTCAGCAGTATTTGACCGGATCACAGTATACCAGCAACCAAAACTGGCTTATGGGACCAATATGGCCGGCACATTGCATAGTGAAAAGGTTAAGCGTGGAGCCTGAAAAGAGCTTTGTGAGGGAAATTGAAGAATGCTGAGAATAAATGTTTGCTCTATAGGATGTGCCGGCCACAGTGTGCTGTGTTGGTGAATAAATGATGAAGAGGAAGAAGGCCCTGTCCTGCTGAGCTTGTCAGCTTTGGACAGCTTTGTGTGTATGTGTGTGTGTGTGTTTGTGCGTGCGTGGGTGTGTATGCAAAGCTGACAGGATAGCTCGCCCTGGCCCAGTTAGATGTGTATACAGCCATGTTCAGTGTCAACACTTAATGGGGACTGGAATAATTTCTCTACATATTTGCAAAAGATTCTCCCTTTTACACTGATTGAGAATTGCATTGCATTGTGTTGTCTCTTACTGTAGAGTGGGGTCACGTAGCATGCCCTGTAGAGCATACACACCACGTGTGCATTGCTTTATTTTGTATGCAAAAACTTAAAAAACAAGGCTTTCAATGGTTTTGCAAACATGCCAGTGTTGGGAAGGGAAAATGTTTACAATATTCCCTGTCTTAGTTTAGCGTGTTAGCATTAGGGCGCTAGTTTAGGATGTTTGCACCTTTCAGTTTTCAGGTATTCGTCCAGAAACAAAAACACCAGACAAATTAAAACCTTATTTATACTCAAGTCACTGCTATTAATGCTGATGGGAATTTAAATGTCCATGCAAATTTATCAAAGTGGTGGGCTGACAAGTGGACATAGTCATCCATAAACCCAAAACCATTTTTAAAATACATTAAACAAAAAAAAACTGTTTTGTAAAAAGTTTTTGCAGTTTTTCCTCCTCGCTGCAACCTATCATCTCCATCACTGCTATAAAAAGTTACCATAGAGATAACTACATCTTAGCATGGTTCAATAATGACATCAAAGAAGACTCACAACTTATTATAATTATTAATCAATCTATTGAAAAAGGGACCATGTACAATGTTAAACATAAAGGATGCCATTGGATGTATTGCACCAGAGTTAGCTTTAAGCTAACTTCCATCTGGAAATTCAATCAGGCCAATTAGCCATTCTGTGCTAAACTCTGAGCTTATCATGAAGCATGATAACATACAGTCTGAGGTCTTATTTATGCATCTAAATGTAGTACCCCAAAGAAATCAATTGTTCCATGGTCAAAGCTGAAGAGGAATTTTGCTGCACAGCTATAATTATGAGGTCACTGCAATAATGTCTGAATATGTTATTCCCTGTAGAGTTTTTTTAAAAATTGAAAGCTGCAGCTATGTTAATCACACAAGCTGGTGTTCTACCAGTATCACTAATGCAGCATGGAAACGGAGAAACTTCTTAAAAACCTGTCAAGGAATTTAAGGAGTCTATGGAAGCTTTTCACTGTATTCTCCACACAGAGGACAGACTCTATAGGCAACAGTCAGTCTAGTGTGTGGTATGTCACTAAGACATAAGAGACTTAGTCTGTTGGTTCCTGTGCAGCACATGAAGTGAAGATGTAGTCCAAAGATGAAGCTGATGTCATTTCTATGGCACCACTAAGACAATATCACAGATGCAAAGGTGACATGGACCAATGAACAAAGAACTTTTGAACTCCTTATGAACAAAAACAGACAAACCCTGAAGGACATTTACATTCAGCTGTGTGTCATCGGCAAAATGTGAGTGGATTTTTGAAGATGTCAAACGATGATGCACTTCCACCTACAAGGACATCCACATACACTCAAACCGTGTGGTGTGTACGTGTGTGTGTGTGTGTTTGCATATGTGCAGCACTGTGATGAGCCATGGAGGTGTCACCTGCTACTGCATGTGGCCGCGTTCCTCTGGTGTTGACAGGCAGAGGGAGGTTATGGGATAGGAGTGGTGACAGCAGACTTTCAGACTGCAGCAGGTGCTGTCAGCCCTTTGTGTTCCAACTGTCTACCCCTTCATCTTTTTTATATTTCTTGCCTCATACTACCTTTATCTTTGTAGCCCTACTTAACTGCGCTTGCATCGCATCACCTTTTTACTCTGCCCACCAGACAACTGCAGGAAGCTCCAAAGTGCATGTACAGATGTGTAAATCATTCACTATGACTCTGAGACATTTGCTTTACTTGTCAATATACACACTAAAGTGAAATCATTGGATTTTTGTCACCAAATCTGCATCCAAAAAAGTTTTCCTTAAATTAATACTTGTATTAAACAAAAGAAAAGATTAGCAAAAAATGGAAAGTGATGGACGCTATCAAGCAGCAGCTATAAATTGTTATTTCACGTTTAGCCAGACAGCTGGAAGATTTATAGGATCATAGCTTCCAATCAAACTCTTGCACTTTCTGTGATAGCCAAGAAAATGAGATGGCAGTTTAACCACATATAACATGCATAATGTTATCAGGTAAATATACAAACATGTCTAAGCCTAATTGCTGCAGTGTCATGCATTTTAGTAAACACAATGTATAGGACATATAATCAGTACTCACATAAACATATAGAAAATACACAAAAGAATGTGATTTGCGGTGAAACAATTGTATAGGGAATTCAAGTAAACAGAGGACATTAAGCTGACAGCTGTCACTCAGTATTTTATGTTCCATACAAGATTAGTCTGCATATTAACAAATACCTAATTACCCTCAACTGCTTTTCATTCGGATTCTATGAATATTTAATGCCAAGCAGTAATGAAATTGTCTAGAAGCAAATTTAGCCGCATGGAAGTGAACAACTATGTTGAGTAAAACTGCAATTATTAAACCACGCAGGCCATCCCAGCGTGAGACCCTTATAATGCAAGAGTAATTAAAACTTGGCAAAATTTTTCACAGCAATAACGACGCAATAACAGCCATTCACAGTGGAGGGATTTAAAACATGAGATATGTGCTGCTCTTATCAGAAATTTGCTTCGTAATCACATTCATAAACTGCAGTAAACACCAGTAAAAACTGAAATAAACATGGGTTTGGCCACACACATCATCAGTATGCTAACATCTATATGCTAAAACCCTGGCGGTCAGAGATGGAGCTCTGGGTGAGCGAGCCACGCTAACTTTTATAGGCAACGGTACATCATTCTATTGAAAACAGTGAAGCCAATACAAGACAATGCTCTTAATGTGAGACACCAATTAGTGTCTTTCTCTTGTGAAACCCACAAAAAAAAGACATCAAAGGGCTTGTTCCGTGATTTTCAGCTGTGTGTTCACATGCATTGTCCTGGACAGGTATTGATCCACTGAGAAATGAAGAGGAAGGAAATCAATAGCTTTTACATGAGTGCACAACAAGCAGTTTTAGTACGTGTGTGGGCACTATAAGCCGAAAAAATAAACCACACGGCACATGCACATATACTGTATGTGTATGTACACGCACACACTCTCATGACCACAAGCCTGAACCCACACATGGAAGCTCATCTACACATACAGGACAACACTTCACACTTTCATGTGGTGAAGACAATGCCAGTAGAGGTTGTTAGGTCCAGAACCTGTAACCTGCTCCAGCATCTATTATCTCCTCTGTGAGGAAGAGAAGTTAGGCCAAGCTGGCCACACACCTCTGGAAAGATTTAAAGGTCTCTGGATTAAAGCCAGGGATTTCATTTCTCTGGAGAATCAGGTGGCTTAGGTTCCTAGTGATACACACATTAAACCATCCAAATGTACCTCTCAGTTTCTGTGTCTCGCCACTTACTGCCTTCTCTTTAGCTTCCTTCCTGCCTCTCTGTCTTCCTGTCGTCTCGATGAATTGAGAGACATGCAGAGCAGCTATAGCCCTGTGACAGATTAGGACTAAATGACCTGTCGTTATATTTGACCGATGGCCAATCAAAGAACAAAGACAGACAGACATACAGACAGACAGGCAGACGCCTGCGTAGATCTAAATCTACGAGGCAATGTGCCGCCATGGCAGAAAGACCAGATCATCCAAAGCACCCGCTGATCACCCATCAGCTGCTTGATCGTAGTTTTTCGTCATTACAGTTCTTAAATCTGTTTCGTGAGAACATTCATGCTTTTATAAAAATTATTCTGAATATCGGTTTCTTAAGTACTTTTGACCAGTAACAAGGCCTAAAGCAAGGATGTACATGGTGTTCTGTTTTTACTCTCAATCCACCTGTCAGACCTTAATGACAGCATTCATGTCGCCCAGAGGATGAATCTTGTTGTTTGTTCACTTTTCTCCACTAGATGGTTGATATTTTTGACTTTTTAAGTGACATATCTACACTTTTGTATGGATTGGCAGAAAACTGTGTACAGACATTCAGATAACGAATCCTGATGACTTCATATTACAATGACTTTCCGTCTTATGTCACCATGCGGATGCCGCTTGTTTTTGCATGGATGAATTGTAATGTTCCCATATAGCGCTATTATAAGAACAAATATTTACTAGCCCAACGATTTGTGACTGCAAAACCAAAGCTATTCCCATTAACGGTGCTTAGTGAAAATCAGAAAAACTTTGAATGCAAACACACTAAGCCAAAATGGTGCAAATCAGCAAAACCGCAATTTTAGGAGTTACCACCACTTTTTGACTAAAATACTTGTTATCACGTGGTGCCTGCAGCCGGGCAGCGTAGATTTGTGCTGAAGGCTTGCACACAGCCAACAAAGTGACACATCAAAAGCTCCTCTGAGTTACAGTAATCGGGAGAGAGCCTCAAATCTGCCAGAGTGTGACTCAGTGAGTAATTAAGCCTTGCTGGCATAGCAAATGGGTGGACAAACGTTTGATTTTTACTAATTCCCTCTCTCTTCATCAGTATAAAGTTGTCAAAGTACACGCTGTGTGTCGCGTGTGCACAGTCACACATCGTTTCCCTCCCGTAGTCTGTGGCTTCAAACCACCTTTGCTCTACATTTAATAGCATAAAACTGTGATAATTGCGTGCGCTTAAGTGTGTGTTTGCGAGACTGGTTAGTCATTCCAGTTATATTCAGCAGAGGCAAACACATACACACAGCTGTCAGTGTTGGGTGTCTTGCAGCTGAAACGGAGGCTGTCACAGGGACCCAATGTCAAAGCTGAAGTCAGAGTTGAACCTGAAGGCATAACCAAAGTCCCTATCAATCCTACTGCCTCTCTGCCTTCCATCTCTCCATTCTCTCCTTTCCTTTTATGATGACAAAATAAAAGCCGGCTCATACTTGCATTTTTACTCAGTCTTATCCATTTTGTATTATAAATGGTGATAGATTGGTGCCAGTGTCTTTGCACATTAACATGTTTCAAAGCAGCCGGTCTGATGAGGAACACTGGGGACCACTGGTGAATGTTTCTGGGGGATTTCTTTTCCTTGGATGGCACGTGTCTAGAAACCCATGACCCCCACAGCTTAGTGCTTATGGGCACATTTGTCACTATAGGCGCATAAAGCCTGTCTTTCTCCTGCTTTGTCAGCTTAGGGAGCTGGATTACATCATATCTGAATCAGACGATTCTTCTCTGACCTTCTTGTTCATCTAAATCAAATGAATAAGAAACGTTCAAATACAATAGAAAAAAGGGGACTACTTAATTGTGCATACAATGGTTTATTTACGTTTTACCTGTTATCTTGAGCACAAACATTCTGTCTTCTTAAACCAACTAGTCACTATTCCTTTTGTGAATGTACTGCATATGCTGGTATGATAAATACGACTGCTTTATTATTCCTCCACTAGTATTTCTTCCTCTTCCCTAGTTTCATATATCTTGTATTCTTTTGTTTGTTTGTTGACACTATTTGCAGCAATATAAACTGTGTTAAAAGCGTAATGCATCCCTGTGTAACCACAGTACACACTATTGAATGGACAGTATACAACAAAATGGGATATGTCGCAGTGTATTGTCAAAAATGTATTAAATGATTCATACTGGTATCATCTTGCAAACACTGTATTGTTTTCAAGCTGAATTGTAGATCATTTGTATTTACGTATGATTCAAAGCACACATGTGAGACTACATTAAAAACTACACGACCCAAAGTACTACAATCTGAGACCACTGCCACAAAAGTAATTCTGTGTCATTTTCAATGAGGGTAAATTGTACAAACAAATCTGTAAAAGAACCTGTGAACCGTAACTTTCTCACTCTTCCTAGGTTGTGTGTAAGACAACAGGTTTCACATGGCAAGAAATGAGCTGAACAAGTAGAGCAGACCATGAGGCTATAAAGATGAAAGCTCCGAGAGCATCAGCTCCTGATCATCAGTCAAAACACAGTCGCAGTCGTGGCTGGAAGGTAGAAGAAGATCCATATGAGCAAGTTACAGATAATGTGACAGCCATCCAAAAAAAAAAAAAAAAAAGATGCCACACACACAAGAGCTAATTGTGCAAAAACAGTGCCTCTGGTTTGGTACAAATGATCAGAAGAACGTGGTGTGACAGCTCAGACAGTGCACAGAACCCTGCATGAGGTCAGCCTCTTTTCACTTCTAGCATATCCACAACTCAACAGTATGCTTGTTTCTATGGGTATGTGTAAACTGGATGCTCATAGACACTAATCTCATGAAACATAATTCAGAATAAAGTTTAGTTTTTATGGTGAAAGTTGAAAAATCTCCACCTGTGTTTGCAGTCCTATACACTTGAATATCACATCCCGTTATGAGACGCTTTACATTTTTGTACTGTTATTTCCAGAAACCTGTAGAAACCAGATACTGTAGCACCATCGCAGGTCACACAGAGACAAAATGGATTAAGTGTCCGACTCAAGGACAAAGTGGTTGTAGTCAAGATAAGCACTTGTTCGCTTGTTTCTTAAACCTTGATGTTGACAAGGAGATTTACATTAGAACAAGAGAACAAATGAACGAGGATAATTATTTACCACAGAACCGGTGCTGCCCAGCTGAGCCGTGACATCATCCCTGTTCGACCCACACAAACACATCAAAGCAGGTGTGACAGGGCCGGGGCAGCGGCCGGTCAGAGGGGCGCCTGAACCCAGTGACTGTTGCCAAGCTGAATTATGAGGCAGGAAGCTACAAGTAGTTGCTCAGAGAGTCCTTGAGCAGATGTACAGCACTGATTTATCCCACACATTTAAAGTGGAACAATCAGCTTATACTGGATACACTGCAACTGGTGTGGACACAATTTTAAATTAAACTACACAAACACTGGCTCAGCATTATAATGTTCTATAAGGAGCTTGCACATGGGGAAAACTAATAGGAACGAACAACAATGTAAAAAGCAACAGCTTGGGATATTTCACCTTTTATATCAGAAGCAAAAGCAAGGTTCACGGCTTTATAAGACTGTGTTTCACTGACTAAGCATCGTATATACCGTATACAGATTGTAGCCCTGCTTAATAATAAAATGCATCTCTCATTGAGCCATATAACCTGATTGTTATTCCCTGTCACAACCACAGCACTGAGGATTTTCTTTGACAACTACCAGCCTAGACTTCTTCAAGAGACATGAGTTTAACCTGCTGACCTTTCAATCTAACTGATTGTGTTTCTTTGATCTAAATGTTTAATTAAGCTTGCAGAAAGACGACAACTTCCTCCATTCTCTTTTATCTGTATCTTGATTATCAGGGTCCAAAGCAAAAAAAAAAAAAAAACCTCATTACACTCCTTCTCTCCTGCTCACTGCATTCCTTTTCTATTGGTCCTTCCCTCCCTCCCTCTCTGCATTTTGTGCTCCTGGTTTCTATCAAATCAAGGCCAGCTCCTTAACGGTGTGAGCTTTTTCACTTGGTAAAACATGGGTGTCGTAGTGTGTGGTTCTGGATGCCTCATGCATAAATGCAGTTTGAGCGAGGAAGTTTCTATCTATATTCTGTCTGAGAGTCAGACAGAAATAAATGTACAGCTCACATACGTTCCCCTGATGTGTCAATCTCAATCTTCGTTATTTTCTGTTCCCTGACTCTGTGTGTGTGCCCATCTGGCGTGATGCTTCATTTTCATTCTTTACATCTCTTTTAATTTTCCTTTCTATCCCCCACGTCTTTGTTTTCATTTCTTTCCTTGAATCCCTTGTTCACCTTGAGAAGTCTCCTTTCTTCTCCTCATCCCCCCACTTCTTCCTGTTTGCGAAAGTATCTGTTTCAGAGGCAGGAACACGTAGAAATGCAGCTCGTGAACAGAACTGAAACATCACCAACACCATCCCCCACCTCGCCCACCTCTTCCCTCTATCCCCTTCCTCCTCTTCACAGGGATCTATACTGTCTAGATAGATGTGAATGAAGGTCATCTTGTCGCTGACTAAGAGCCAAACACACTGCTAGTCCTCCTCAGCAATTCAAATACTGGCTCTGTTTTCTCTGTTTAACCTATGTGTACAGCTGTGTGGACAAACAGCGCTGACAGTTACTGAAGGAAAGTGATATTACAGGGGTGTGTGTGTGTAAATGCGTGTATCTGTTTGCAATGTGTGGTTTATGTGTAAACTGCAGAGACCTGTGGGTGCAGCGATGCGATTATAATTAACTGCTTAATGGTTGGTGTTGGGCAAAAATGTGCTGGTGGCTACAGGATAGCATTTCCCTTATTGATCCTCAGCAGGTTACACCCACTGAAGAATGCACATTTGGTAAGTGTCTGACAGAGGTCCTATTACAAAAAAGACCAGTAATTCTGAAATTCTGGAAACTGTGTGGAATTGATCTGGTCTGGAATCAGTGCTGCAAAGCTCTCATTTTCACTTTATGCATGCGCCATAATGCAACTGCAAAAAGCAAATCCCCAAGTGCTACACCACAGTGAATAATTCTTTCATTTCTATGCATTACACAGCTTTCTGTACATCCGTGCTCCCACTCCACTGACGCTATTGTACATCTTTGTGTTGCCTAATAAGAAAGAAAATTAATGGGGCAAATCGCTCTTAATGCGTCTAAAGCTACTAAATGAGCCCTCAGTCAGTCAACCAGGCCGTTTTTATTTCACCCTCTCCTTCACAAATGCTCTGAAGTAATGTAGGAGAGGACCTCGGGGAGGACTTAGCAGATACAGTACTTGCTGTATGTGTTCATTCACTTTCATAATCCCTCTCATATTTCATGCATTTTCACAGAGTATCAAATAGTACATGTGCTCCCTCCAGAATATAGTATAACTCTTTTCTGGTTCTCTTCATGTTCCCTGGCTTCTCCCAAAGGCCTGGAAAAGTACAGGGTTGCAGAGTAATTTCAAACCCTCACAATCTGAAAATTGGATCCCACAGATTATACAGATTTATCTGCTTTTCCTCCTTTTTAGTTTCTGCTTCATAAAATGAACATCTACTGACACATCAAATGGTTGCCCATGGAAGACACTGTAGTACTCGACTAGAGATGCAGATTACTTCCTTGTGTGGAAAACCTGATTAAAATTTGATGTTCTGACTAATATAACCTAAATACCACTCTTTATACCCACTTCAACCCTCACTAGTGTTTGAGGACTCAAGACTGAAGACTGCATGTTGCGGCTGATTAAATCATTAAATGATAATAACAAGGAGGTGTATTGATGTGCATTTTGGCAACAGGGTCATGTATTGATCCGCCTTTGATTATCATGAGGGTCAGTTATTGATGACTTTCAACCGAGATCAATCTGCGTCCTTTAAACGGTTCAATAGTACGGTGCCTCTACCTGAACCTCCTGCACCTCTTCATCTTAGTTACTGTACCAAAAACAAAAGGGGGATGGGAGCTTTGAACAAGCTGCTATTGGTCTAAGTGCTGTGGGGATGGGTGGATGATTAGAGGTATTGATTTTGAAATGTTGCCATTACTTGAAATGTATTAATTTCTTAAGACCTACAGTTTAGGAAATATGAGTGTGTTTTGTTTGTTGTTTTGTTGTTTTTTTAAATTATCAGATGATGCCAAAGTGCATTCGTGTTTATTACGCTGTGTGAGAGAAACTATATAAAAAACTAATTAGGAAAAAAAAACAAATGTAAAAATCTGATCAATGAATAAATAGAAGGGATAAAGAACCTGACCAATAATTTCATGTGAAGTTTTTGACAGTATTCAGTATTTGAAAGTATTTAAGGTCAATAACAAGTTAAGACAAGATGAGAATGGAGCTGTCAGAGATTCCATAAGCACAAGTAAATACTGTAGAATAAATCAGAGTTATAGTGAAACTGGATATTTGTGGCCCAATATCGATTTCAGGGAGTAAAAAAAGCTGATATCGATATATTGGTTGACAGTGTTTATGATGCTATGTTATGTTGTT
>NW_007577814.1:47339-191330 GCF_000690725.1 Stegastes partitus
AACCCAAGCATCTGTTTCTGTATTATGTTATGGAATAAGAAGTTTTGTTATCAGCATATATTAGACAACATACACACCTGAGACAGGCCAATGCCGTACAATAATATCAGCCAACCAATAAATCAATCTGGCCTTAGCATAAATGTACATAAATTACAGTAAACCTTTACAACCTTTATTCCAACAGAAATTTTCTGAAATGAGTTAGTGTGTGTGTTTACTGTACGTCGACAATGCTGCCTCAGCACCCAGATGAAGTGTCCTTAATAGGGTCCCTGAGGGATTCCTCAGCAAACCTGCACACTGTCAGCAGTCACAACTGACAGAACCACAGACTAAAACTAAAGATGGGACATATTACTCTCTCTCGTTCTTCCCCTGCAGTCACACATAAAAGCTTACATTCTGTGTACAGTATACAAACACACAAGAATCCGTCATGAAAATGCCTCCGTCAGCTTCCAGTCGAGCGTTCTGAAGTGTTGAGATAAATCCGGCAGTCGTAATTATTGTAACTTGCCAGAATGTTTACATTTTGGTCTATCTTCTAAAGTAATTGGATGTGTCCTCCGACTTGTTTCCCCAAATCTGTGCTTGAGTTGTTGTCTCTTTTCTTTCCCCCCTCTGACACAAACATGGAAACAGACAGCTATTTAACAAGCTCCGTAATTCAGAGTCGTGTGAGCGTGTGCTTTTCCTTGACAGGTAAGACGCCACTACAAGCAGTGACATTTTCAAAGGCACTAATTGGTTTTTGTGGCACGAAAGAAAGGCAGCCATGAAGAAAATAGAAAGAATATTGGTGGATATTATTGTTTATTATGAATATAATAATGCCAGTACGTATCATTGATTATTAATGAATAGATTGATGTATAACTGAACTATACATTCATTTTGCCAGGTACTTTTACCCACTTTGTCTTTGCCACATTAAAATGCTGAATATAAAGTGACTGAAACTAAAATAGATTCATGCAAAGCATTTTTCTGTGGGCCATACAGGGAAAGTAGACACATTAGCTGACAGAATCACCCTCCGAGTGTAATATAAAATATCTCAGAGCCTGAAGTAATGGCTGGTGAACATTATAAGAAGTAATTAACCAGCTCCTCTCTTTAGCTAATTGGTGATTGGAAGTGTGATAGTCATTAGCGGCTAACATTTTCTGGTCATGGCTGCACAGCACAAGAGTAAGAGAGGTGAACACTTGGTAAATACATATGAAATTCAGCTGGAAATTTGGAAGCTAACATAAGACATAAATATAAAAGGAAAAATTCTAAGACATAAAATAAAGGCTGTTTTACTTAGTGAGCCTTCAGAGATGGTTGTCTCTGATTGTTGGCTTTTATCTTTCCTCACCCTAATTGAGCATCTGATTTAAAAGTTCAAGGTTTTCAGAAAGGAAAGATATGCAATCAACACATTTGTGTGACCAAAGAGGAGTTAAGTGGCACATATCATCACATCTATCAAAAGAAATCATTTACGACGGGGTTCCTGGCGTACTGATGACATACAACACTAAAATGTTTTCTTACAGTCACTTTATAATGTTTGTGAAACAGAAGCTTCACTTTTTAAAAGCAAAGAGGGTTCCTGAACTTGGATGGAAGCATTTTCACCCCTCTGTATTGTGAATATTAAATCCTACGACTTACAGCTCAGAGAATCAACAGCTCCAAAAGGTACAGATAAAGGACACATCATCCTACTAGAAAGGACTTGGCATTAGATCAATGCTGCCCAGCTAAAATAAGCTGCCGCAATGCCTGGGATGATTTCAATATGGTGCAAATGTTCTACTTAAGGAAGGCAGGAGCTGCTTAGACATGAAAGTTAAACCGTGCCTCCTGTTGCTGTCTTTCTTATGGTCTGTTTCTTTGGTCTTTTCCTAAGAGTTTGGCTGGAGATCTTTAACCACCAAATACAATATAAATAGGTAATTTTATTTATATTGCAGTATTTGAAACACAGTTTAAATCTGATGAGAATAGGCAATAAAATCATTTAGTGGAATTAACATTGTGGTTGTGAGGATCTGACCAGGAAAACTTGAATAACATGACAAAAATAATCTTCATTTACATCAAGATACTTAAAACACAGTTGTACAATTATCATTAAACAGTTGATAATTAATAATTCTAAGATTAGATGTAATTAGTAACAAAAAGACGTGAAAATAGTTTTAAAAAGTCTTTGTTTTGTCATTTAACACAGATTTCTTTGTTACATGAGAAATAGTTTGTATAATTACAGAAGTTATGAAAACAAAGGTGTTTGGCTGAATGTGTCTTCATCGCTGTATCATATCAATCAGCACTGACAAACTGTCAGAATCCAGTGTATGTAAGTGAAAACAGCATAAATCAGGGGATTATTATTTATATATCAAACTGCTATGAAAAATGGATTCTGTTCCTGGTGATCCACTGTGGACGTCTACAGTTATTTTGCTGTGTTTAATACTGTAGCAACCGTGCTATGTACGAGCAGTGCTGGCAAACAATAAAATAAAATAAAATTAACAATCCAAATCATTAAATGAGTAGTTTTGTGACTGTGTATTTTAATTTTGCTGTATATAAAAAATGTTTGTGTGTTTGGCTGGAAACAACGTGGAGGTTTAGCCAGTAAAAGGCGACCATGACAGCAACTTCTGCAGGACTTAATGTCTTCCAGACAGTTCTCTGATGTGGTCACAACCACACACACACAAAAGTACAATTGCGAGACAAATTATGCAAAAGTAATACACACTATTACAAACACAGTTCTACACATGTTTGACATAATCTAACAATGAATACAAACACATACTGCAGCTTACACAATACAGGTTTATATGTCTGAAGAAGCTTGAAAAGCACCAAGATCACTTCTCTGAACCATGTTATGTTCAAGTGTATTGATGCATAAACTGAAGTTTAATAAAAAAAACAAACAAAAAAACACAAATACCTCAGGTAGTCATACACACCAGAGAGAAAGCAGTGCCCTTGGGGAAGAATTACAGGTTCTCTAGTTTAAATATGTATACACCATCCATAAAACACAGTGGACATCAACATTAAACTAATCTGTATGCTGAGTTGAGCTCAGAATCTAAGATCATCGTGTATTCATTGCACACTGCTGCAGATTAAAGCACCGGCTAAAATCTATAAAATATTTTGTCTCTCTTGTAGACTGACCGCTTACATGCAGGACTCTGCCTGTTGTTGGTGCTCTACATCAGACGCTTCCTCGTTGACAGAATTACACCTCACACCTTCAGTCTTTATTTGGTGACATCCAGGTCCTTCACTTTTCCGACTGAGTGTTTGTCTAAGTGTGTTTACAGCCCAAGGACATCCATGCAACAAACGCACTTCTTGTCATACGCCTGAATGTATGTGAGCGTGTGTGTGTGTGTGCACGCGCTGAGTGTGCAACCATATGTGGTGTGTGCTTGTGTGTGCGTTTGTGACATCCTACTGCTCCTCCCAGCATCACACACATATCCTCAAGGTCACAAATCAGGCCAGGTGGCCATTCGGAAAGATTAAGGACACATTCCTAAAAAAGAGACACATTTGATTTATCATATTCTATCTGTGCTGTAGAAGGGCAGCAGTAAGAGGCTACAGAGCTGAGCTTTCAGCAGACACCCAAGAGGTTTCAGGCTAGACTCACAATCCCTCCTAAACCCTTCTAAATGTTACACCCCCAAAATGACAGTAGTGAAATGGTAGGAGGGGAAACGAGGAGGAAGAGTGGGAGAGGGGAAGAGAAGGCGGAAGGAAAAAGGCAGAGTGTAAGCAAGACAGAGATATTAAAACCCCCACTAGTCCCCCATGACAGATGCTAGCTAGGGCGGCAAGCCAGGGAGGCGCAGTCTTAAGGTGACAGGCTCTGCCATAGTGAACAAAATTGATAATGCCATATGGCTAGAGGAGGGCAGCTGTGGATTCCAGTCACGAAGCCATGAACGAGGAATAATCCTCCTGCTGCTGTTGTAGGACATGGTTTTACTGCCCTGTAAGACTGGAAGGAGGGAAGGAAGAGGAAAAGGGAAGCAGATGAAGGTGGAAGTGACTAAAGGGGGAGGGGCATGCTGCAGGAAAGGCCACGCTACACCCCCCTCCCCGACCCCCGTTGAGTGCATCCTTCTGCTATCCTATCTCTCCTCCTATCTCCTAACTCTGTCAGCTTCCTAGATACTTACACAAGCGCTGACATAACTATTCCTCATGCAGCTAAAATCCAATGAAACAAATCTTAGATTTTACAACAAAGAAAGGCAGGTGACAGCGTGCATCCCTTGTGCATAATGTACACGGCGGTGCTGGGATTGTGTACAGTCACATTTGACCCAGAAGCTTTACACAGATGGTAATTGTGCAAAATGCCGACTCACAGTTACCTTTTCCCCAGGTGCAACGAGGGGCCCGTGCAGACAAGGGGAGGTGGTGGGCTTATACTGTGGCAAGAAGCAATTAATTTGGAATGTGCAGCACCGGGTGCCGGGAGGTTAGACTTAAATGGAGCACGGCCAGCAACAGAGACTGGGCTTAATTGTTTGATTGATTGGCCACGACTGCAAGGCATATTTCTGAAGCCCCTCTGCGCCGATCAATGAGTCAATGAGCGCCTCGCCAAATCTCGCAGCTTCCCGGCCTCGCAATTCAATTATGTGGAGGCCTTGGTGGCCCCTGCCTGCAATCATGTTACAGACACTGGAGACAAGGCTCTCCTGCCTCCCCCCACCTCGCTCTCTTTCTTTCTCATTGAACTGGTTGCTCATTGCGGCAGATGCAGGACTAAGGGCAGGGTGTGTGGAAGAGGGAAGGGGTTGAGAGGAAGAAGCAAAGGGGGTGGGGAGGTTGGCTTTATTAGATTGGTAACAGACACTACATACTGTATTGGACACAAATCGAGTTAGCCTCCTAATCTGTCATTTAAACAAATTATCTTAGGTGGTGATGCATCAGCAGTATCACTCCTCTCTGGGGGGTTGAGGTAAAGGGGAGGGATGCAGGAATTGAGAAAGGGAGGGGCAGTGACGGAGTCTAATAGAGACACAGGAGCGACTGACACTTTGTCAGGAAAGCAATGGAGGAAGAAAGAGATGGTGAACGGTGACTGGAGGGCAACACTACAGGAACTGAGGATGTGATGTTCACCTCAGTCCTGATCTGAATATCCCAACAAAAAGATCAAACATCATGTGTGATGGCATGTGTCAAACGGCACACTGAATATCTAAAAACAGAACTCGTAACATACGTGACAGAACACATGTGAGAGATGTGGGGGAGCACAATCATTTTCCCTTTCTCCAAACAAGTCCAATGAAGACGGGAGAAAGATTGGACTCGAAGAAACGTGTCTGGGCTTTTAAAATGGCTGTCAGCTCTGACACGTTTGGTCCAGGTCAGGGTCAAGGTTGAAGCCGCCATTACCAAGGATTGACAGGTTCATTGAGGAGCAGACGTAAAGATAAACAGACCAACAGAGACACTTGTGACTCCGTGGCCACAGTGCATTATGTTCAGCGTGCTACAATGGAGGCACAAATGAATGGAGCGGCAGTCGCAGTGTTGTGTGTTGAACAAACTAGAGGAGCCACATAAACTAGCTGCTATGGAAAGTCTACTCACTAAAGACTTAGATGCTAAAGAATCAATATTTGTAGTGCTTTAAAAGACATGTTTAAAGAGTGTGATGAGAATGATGGACTGTAGCGAGACGTGTGTGATAAGGCTGTTCATAATGGTGAAGCTGCAACTAGTAGGATTTTAAAAAGTAACAGAATAAACATCTAAACTATACTTTACTACCTTTACAATTTTATTAAATGTCTTTCAGTGATTTTGATTGACATGTTTTATCTTATGTCATATTTCTTAATGCATTATGTTATTACATTAATATTTTTATAATACAGTGATGCGTGATATTAACATTTCTTGCCGACACCAATATTAAGATTTCTGATATCGCTGTTTACCGATATTACCGATGTCGATATTCAATTTTTGTTCACAACAAAAAATGAATATACGTAAGAACTGTGAGAACGTGAGAATTATTCAAAAGAAGCCCATACCAAATTAGACTTTTATTTTTAATTAGACTATTATGTAACAAAAGGAAAACATATATTAACATATTTTAACATATTTAACGTTCAAGTTCAGGACCATTTAAGTAAAAACATCTGTGAAATAGCAGCGATATCAAATGTAGAGACGAAGGAGCTAATGTTAGACAATCATCGGGTTTTCACATCGGCTACATTTGCTACCGATACTAACATATCAGAAAAAAACACTAACATCAGCTGATACCGATGTGTTTGCCGATACATCGTGCATCCCTAATATAATATTATGTATACAAAAAGGTTGTGTGAAATACTATTAATTCTAGTAATTCAGTAGTTAAACAACTTGGACCAAGTGGAAAAGCTCCAATGGATCCTTCCATATCATTTTAACACTGCATTTTCCCATTTTCAGGTGCTGCAGTAACCCACACTGAAAGACCAAAAAGCCAAATAGCAAACAATAAGATTTTATTTCAGTGGTTTCCTTGAAGGTGGGATTAAGGTTCTGGGTTTGAACTCTTGGCCAGCCGGGGTTGTTTAGTGTGTAGCTTGCATGTTCTTCCTGTGCCTCCATCGTTTTTTTTCTATGTGCTCCAGTTTCCTCCCGCAGTCCAAAGACATGCATGGTAGGATAATGTGTGATTTTAAACTGGTCGTAGGTGTGAGTGTGAGCGTACGTGGGGGTCCGTCTCTTTGCATTAGCCCTGTGATGAACTGGCGACCGGCTCAGGGTGAACCCTGCCAATGTCAGCTGGGATAGGCTCCAGCCCCCCACGACTATAACGGATAAAGCAGGTATAGCTAATTGATGGGTATTTTAATTGAATTATATAGCTGTTCATTCTCAGCTCATCTTTGTTAAGACCGTTTCAGACCCCTGTAGCTCCGGGAGGCAGAGGGGCATCCGTGTTGCGGTTGCAGAAAAGGAAGGAAGGTGTAAATTGAAACGAGCTGTGTGAGGTTACGTAATCTTTTCCCGGTTGCTGATAAGGGCCATAAATTACCTAATGTTCCATGATGTGGTGTGGTCAGAGATTACTAACACATTAATAAAACCTTGGATGTGCTGTAGCTGTCAGGGCAAATGACATTCAAATAACTAATGCAAATAATGTTTAACGCCTGATAATATAATATTGCTCTTCAACTGTCATACACCAGCGCATTATGTAGACGAGAATGGTGCCTTTCAGGTAATAATCTAATAATCTGTCTTGTGAGATTTTAACACCTGCACGGCCGTTTCTTTATGACACCCCCTGGTTCACGATACAAATACATTCAAGAATGTTTTTTGTATCTTGACAGAATCCGCCCTGATCTGAAAAACACACAAATGCAACACATATGGACACTTCTTCAAATTCATAGACGTGCAAGGTTTAGTTACTCCATATAATGGGATTTGCATGTACTGGTTATTAAATTACTGTAGAACATAATGAGTGGGTGTTTATATAGGGTAGGCATCTATGCATATCCATATGCAATAGGGGAAAACACGTCTGAATCACATAGGATGTCGTATAAATCTGACAAGATATTATTGTGGCTGAGCTACATCATTGATTGTTGTAATGCTTTTACAACAATCTATATTGTCTTCCCGGTCAATTTCTTTTGCTAAGCCATATCCCAGTGCATTCCAAAAATGCTAACACAAGACAAACTGCTGATCAGAGAGGCACACACGTATTACATCACAAAGTGAGGCGGTGTGAAAGCATTGACCAGGGGATCAAGACAGGTCTCAGAGGCCCAGCGCCTCCCTTTGACCCTCCAACCTCTGGAACTCTACTTAAAGAGTCCCGACTCCTCCCACCTCCCACATCTTTTGCCCCTTCAGCTCCCTCCACACGGGATGCTGAGTGCACACTCTGCAGCATTGCCGACTCAGAGATGCAAAGGGTCAAGGCGCAAAGGTCGGCTTTAAATGTATGACCCCTGCGATTTACACATGACACCAGTTTCCTCTGCAGAGCTTGTTTCCTACTGGGCCCACTGGTTTTTCATTAAGTATTAATTCAAACAGCTCCTTTTATGTGTTCTTCTCAGCATGATCCATGTACTGTAACCTCTATGTGTGCTATAATGTGCACCCAAGGGTATGACATGTTAAACAAAAACCTAAAGTAGCGGCTGCACCTGGGAGAGCTGTCCTCATCATGCGTATACACTCACACGTTTACAGCATATATTATACAAGTGCACACAGTCATGCATGCAAAGACAGTAAGTGACTGCTTATACGGGATTCTTTAAGCATTAATGTATGGCCATGTTTCACCGGTTTAGGAACACGACCAGAAACCTGGAAATTGGGTATTTAGAGTACATGCACACATGCACACTCACCTTATGCCATTTGCACATGGAAACACTCACTTTATGATGGAGCTTAGTTCTCTTCTTGGTTATTTTGCTGTTTCTTTAGGATGCCCATCAGACAGCACTGAGCACGAATAAGGCTCAAGATTAATATGTCAAGGCTGAATAAAAAGTAGTTCTCTAAGCTTATCTGATTTATTCAAAGCATAAATCCATTGTCATGATATATAGTTATAGTATAAATGCAAATTGATAAGACAAATGTAAATACAGGTCGTCTAAAAGTCCAGTTGATCTGCAGAATAATATTCTATATAACCTAAGATGAATCTTGTAAATCTCTCTTTCATAAATCACTGATTATTTTGGGGTGTGGGGCTTCATCACAAATGTACACACAAACTGTTTAGATATCTTTATGTGCAAACAGCTATACTAATACTGGTCTGTCATTATTGGAACAACCTAATTTTTTTATAACACAGCAACTGAATCCTTAAATATTTAGTTAAGAGACATTTGAAGAATTGAAGAATTTATGACTTGCATCACGAGCATCACTCAGTGCTTCAATCATTTGTTTCATCTGATAGTTGCTTTGTAAGTAAACTAATTAGTAATTAAACTACTTGTTTTGTTTACTTGCTATTAATGGATTTTTAATGTGAGGTTAGTTTCGGGGCATGAATAATTCTAAGTAATAACGGTTCAGTTTAATGGGACTTCGAATGCAAAAATATAAGCAATTTATTTGAGCCTAAAATTTTAGACAAAGTTCAGAAAAGCTATTTCTGAAATTGCTTACACAGCCAGACTATTCTGTGCTGGAGAATGCTCTGACCTCAACTATTGTCAAAAAAGAGTCTGGCTCGTTTGTATTTATTTAAACCAGTCACTGCTGTATTGGACAGCACAAAGCCCAAGACGCAGCTTACAAAATAATGCCAGGGTGGAATATTTGCATGTAGGGCAGCAAACACTGTGAATAAAATGGCAAATTTACCCCCCAAAAAATGCAGGTTCCAAATCTTCAACCAAACTTGCCATTAACGGTGCACAGGCTGCTAGCTCTGACATTGTTGCTGTCTCCCATTGCAAAGGGAATTCTGAAAATGCAACGACACAGCAGCAGCGGAAGAGGAAGATAATGCAACGTGACATACAAGGTAGAATGGCCACCTTAAACATAAAGGCTACGTCCGATAAGTTAGACAATTGCTAACGGAATCCATGAGCGTCTGCAAGTTTTCATGTAAAAGCAGAGCAGATGTTTCTAACAAGTATTCAGTCATTCACTGCATGTGTCATCGCAAAAATTATCTAAACCGATGAGCAACACAGACACTTGCATATAAAGAAAGTAGCATGAGTCACACTATTTCTCAGGAAACTGTACTCACCCTTATTTCTAGTAACACGGTTGAAACCAGCTGAAAATACAATTACAGCCACAGTGTTGTCTATTTTTAACAAGTCATTTCATGCAGGAGACTCTGACCAACAGCAATTTAAAGTCTTACCAAAGACACCCAACAGCACATTAACTTCTCAGTTCTCTGATGCTAGTTGGAGAAAATCTGATTATTTTCCTGAAGATATTTGACGCCTGGGACTGTCTCTCTCTCTTTTGTTTTTAATTCTGGCATTTGGGTGCCACTAGTCAAAAAATAATTAACTCCACAGCCAGAGCAATAAACATCATTCTTGCTCACAAACGCAGCGATTTAATTTCCTTCTAATTGCTTCTGTGCATTGAATAAGTTAGTAGGTTTTAAGCATGCGGTGGCAGAGTGCATCCTAATCCTGAATATCATATTCAGCTTTTTTTCTTCATCAAGTGGATAAAAAACAACTGTGCAGAATAAAGTTGGGGCTCAGCACAGCACACAAACGCCTACACAGACTCAAGAGGGAAATTGTGTGTTTGTGTTTGATGCAGCAGAACCTGTTTGTGCTATGGTTACTGTTTGTGTGTGTGTGTGTGTGTGTGTGTGTGTGTGTGTGCATGAGCATGTGTGCTCAACACCAAATGAATCTCAGCCGAAGTGGCTGTTGAAATATGAATGCGCGGTGTAACTGCCCTGCTATCCTGCTTGCAGTACCTCTGCAGTCACAGTCTTATCGCAATGAGCTGTGACAAGGGAATTCAGGGGGAATAAGTCTGCTTCAGAAGCCATTTCTACTGCCACTAATTGTCTGTCATCCAGGCTGATAGGCAGCAGGACACTGACAGACAGCACTGATCACTGAGATGGAACACAATTGGATTCTGCAAAAAGCAGCCCGTCTTAATGCCTGCAGAGAGTGAAAGTGAAGATACATTACAGTAGATCTTTATCTAAGCCTACACCTGAAGCAGGGTACTGACAGGTATGGAACAGTTAGGATCATTTATTGAAGAAACAGTACAAGGTAATGTTAGTCTTATCATCACATAATGTACTCTAAAAAGGACTCATTCTACAGAAAAATGATCCCTGAAAATTATAGAATACTGTTCATGCATAAGCAGCATTTTTCCTGCTGCAGCTGTTCAAGGTGGAGCTCGTCTAACTATTTAATTCAAAATTAGTCCTCACTGGCAAATGGGTTATGAGATAATTAAATAAAGAAGAAATACACAAATTGTATTTATTAATTCCACAAAGATTCACTTTGCTAAAAATAAATATGTGATACTTGAACCACTTTGAGTCTCAACAGGTAAACAAAAACATCATCATCTGATATGTTTAGAGGAAAGAGAAGTGGTGTACTTGGTGTACTTTGTGCTATTTCCCCCCGCTGGTTAATTAGACTGAACATAACACATCCCATCAAACAATAAACCAATTTTTACGTTTCGGCCACATGTGGACACACGGGGTCAAAGAGTGAACTCATCTGAGACAACAGCACCAACAAGAAAGCAACAACAGGAAAAAAAAAGTCAAATACCATTGCTTGAAAATCAATGAACTGCCATTTTTCAAGAAAATATGGTTCCAGACTGTCAAAGGTGAAGATTTACTGCTTTTCTGTGTTTGCATTGTAAATGGAATGACTTGAAGACTGCAGGAGAAAACAAGAGACTTAAAGTCGTCTCCTTAGGTTTACAGAAATTGCGATTGCATCCCTACAGCTCAAGCAATTAATCAGTTTATCATCAAGGAAGTAATTTTTTTTAATTACATAATAATTTGTTTGATAATTAGATTAAAGCCCAAATCAGATCTCTTAATTCAGAGCACATAAATTTCATCAGGTGAAGTCAACAAAATGCTATCTGTAGCTGTTTTGTCTACAAACATTTGATTTTAACCTTTTAATACATGAAGACAAGTCAAACTACCATCGTCATATGGTCACATGTGTCACAGTTACCCAACAACTCCTTCCTTCGCCTTCCACCCACAACACATTATATAATTTCAGTTATAGGGGAAAGAATGATCCATATGGCATTTAAATTAACTCTAAAGCCTCAAAGTCAGTGTTATATTTACACTTGCTGACGCATGGTGGGCTCTGGATGACACTGATTTGCCTGCTGTGTTGGCGAGAGGCCTGGCTGAGGTGTGAGAGCAATACTGAACAAAGGGATAATGCAGAATGGAAAACACCTGTCTGGCTTGCTTGCACAGACTGCAGGAGACTGAGCCGACACTGAGAGGCACTTAGGACAGTTTCGGAAAGTTCTACAAACATGCTTAATGACAGCAGATTGGCTGTACCGTAAGCATGATCAATATTTCTCTTTGTTAAAGTCCAAAAGTCGAACTCTAGAGTGGGTTAAAGGCGTATTGTTTATTATTTTCTTTCTCTTTTTTTCATTTTCTAGCTCAGTTTTTCCAAGTCTCTGTCCATTTCTTTTTGCCTCTTGTTTCATCTCGGTCTCTCTGTAGTCGTGTGCCCATGCTGAGACAGGAGCAGCATGTTTTTCTTCTTCACTTCTTTGAGGATCTGTGGGCTCGGCAGCTCAGCTGACCAACTCCAGTCCAGACCCTGAGAGCACAGGGGTTCTTTAAACGTCTACGTAGGTCTGGATGACAGGCCACCCTCCCTTCTGTCTGATCTGAGAGTAAGACCATTGCTGTTGTTTTAGCTGCATTGCAGTCATCCCGAACACGTCCATATTTCACTGGGGAACAGAAGATGGATCGAAGACGAAAAAGGCAGCTCAGGACAGTCACAGAGATCTCAGAAAAGTTCTACGCAAGAAAGTATTATAGAGCTATAATAAAGTGTAACAAAAAAAACTGGCCAACAAACTCAGGTTATGGGTTTTTAGCATGTTGTTCAGGAGTTACTGGCGAGAGATGATTTTCCACAGAAAGGACACATCCACATGTTGCTCGAATCAACTCCAACTAACCAACAATCTGTTGACAAAAATCCCTTCAAGTCACTAATTCACTCTTGAGTACACTCAACCTAGACACCTTTATTTGACTATTCATGACACTCAGGATGCAGGGCGGCACAGATTACAGCCCTGCAGTCTATCAGTTGAGCAGACAGCAGGCAGTAACTTACTGTATTTGTGAGAAGTGAGCTGCAGCAGGTATCTCATTTTTTTTTTCCTGACGCCCATTGGGAGGGAATTAAATAAGATAGACCTGAAATCGCCAGACAGTTGACCTATAAATTAACAAGTGGGCCATGGGTGGCAAGAGGACAGGACAGAGGAAGCAGCTGAAGGAAGAGTGAGGCAGAGAGGTATGATCGGAAGAGAAGTACAAAGAGGTGGGAGGAAAAAATAGAAAGTGACAGAGGGGAACAAAAAAAAAAAGATCGACACGTAAAGGAATATTATGTGCTTTTCCCCTTCAGCTGTCAGGCAGGACAAACACACCCAGACGGCCAGATATGACACAAGGGTGTGTCCCATTCGGCCCACTTTCAGTTCCTGTGAATGTCTGGTTGTCCTGGCCCTAATCCTCTCTCTGAGACTGACACCATTCCTGCCCCCCTACGCACACTGGATTTTTTATTTTTTTTCCCCTCTCTTCTGTACTTTTACATGATAACAGGTTAAAGGAGGACATGTAAAGAAGATGATTTTCCATGCGGATAAAAACGCTTTCATTCTTTTGACAATCACCGCGGAGATTTGCCGCAGCCAGGAGCCACGGATAGACGAGGGGAGAAGAAGCGAGGAGGGAGGAGAAGGAGAAGAAGTAGGCAGCAGAAAAGCATAATGAAACAAGTGGCATTTTGATGCTGTGAGCAAGTGTTCAAATGGACGACAAGATGCAAATAACACTGAGCTTATCTGTGAATGTGATTAAAAAGCGAGTGCTGGGACACATAATGTTTAACCTACATACCCTATCTCCAGTGATTTCCACTGAGAAAGTCCCTCTTATCTGCTAATAGACCTTGGTAATCCCTCAAACACGCATGTACTGCACACTGGCAGCTTCTAATGAATACTGAATGAGAGACTAGTCTGCTGGAAACCAATGGATAGTTCATTCCATGTGCAACTACGTATAGATTGTCTATCACTAAAGGACAATTCCAGGTTTGTTTATATGTGCCGCTGCTCACGACAGCAGCCTTAGTGGTTGGTTAATACCTTCTAGTCATTGAATAACCTTGACAAAATCAGAAACAATGAGACTGCAAGACAATCAGCGGCAATCATTCCTTCGTTGGCAAAAAATTAAAAACCCAGTTTTTTGGACTCAGTGCTGAAATTTCAAAGCAAAACCCTCCCGACGCGCTACTGTAAGCTCGGTTAAGATTTAAATGAATTAAATAAATGATGACCTCTGTGGCGTAGATGTCCCCTGAAGACAGCTGACTTGTAAAAGAGTGATTTAATCATTAATAATAAGCAAACAAACAAGCAATATAAAGTTGAATCCCCCAGGACTTGGTGCCAATCACTGAGTCATGCATACCATCTGTGTGCAGCATTAAACAGTGAATAAGCAATCACATGTAGGTAAATATACACTACATCAGATAAGACTGAATTGTATTACTTCTAGTAAATTTGCTTCTTAAAACAAGCCACTGATGTTTGCTGGACTTTTTAAAGTCTCGACGGATCAAATTACTGTCAATCACTTACTTTTCATAAGTGAAGTGAGAAAGTGCCGGCTCCGGGGGATTTGGGCTCAAAATTAGAGTGCAAAGAGAGAGATGGTAGAGAACTAGTAGTGGAGACCAGCAGTGTGACCACATCCAGAAAATTAGATTAACTGAATTAGAGGGATTAGATTGACTACAGCTGGAATGGACCTGATGCCTCTAAGAAAAGAGGACGACAGAGTAAGAGCAGACGAGAGGGAACAAGGAAGGGAGGATAACCAGGAGAGTAAGATATAAAGAACTTTCTTTGGGAGTTGGGTAGAAAAGTCATATTGCGGTAGAGAGATGAGCAGTAGGAGGAGACAGCTCAGCAGATTTAGGTATCCTGGGTAACTTTTAGGGGCTGGCACTAAAGTGAGCAGCTGATGCTGTCTCGGCTGGTGCCACTCCTAAAGGTTCAATCGAGTTCTTGGGCTCGGCGGGGCTCTGCTAAAGCTACAGCGCCCCTCAGTGGCTGAATATGGGAACATGCTGAATCCGGACGGTCAAGAGACACACGGGCATGATCAGGATAAAAAAATAAAAATGCTGTACAAACCTTGAAAAAAACAGACCATAATGATGCTTTGGCTCAGAAACCAAAAGCTATGATGTGATTATTTCCCTGTGAAAAGATAAAAGATATTGCTTCACATCATTTTAATGTTTGGGTGTTTCACTGGCAGCCTCTTCTCTGTTATTCTATCCTCTTTAAAGCAAGATGATACACCTCAAAGGGGGAATCCTGAGGTATTAAATTGGACTTGTTTGACCATGTCCTCCTACGGTGCAGCAAAGAAATGGTTTTCTCACTATTTGTTCAAAGACCTACGCAATAAGAAACCATTAGCAGCCCATTATTCCAGGCAGAACTAAAGTCATTTATGAATAACAGGTTAGGTGCATGTGCCTGTGAGTGTGTCCTAATGTGAGAATGGGCAGCAAAGAAAGACAGAGCTCTAACCAGAGGAGATAAAGCCTAAATCAATGTGATTAATTCATGTTAATTGCTGCCCCCTGGTGTTGGTGCCACGGTTGTCATTAATTTGCTGATACATGCGGTTTGTGGCGCCGCCTCTTTCTCCAGAAGATAAATCTCCCAAGTCAATAGAGAGACAGATACAAAGTCCTGCTGCTTCACAACTTCACACTGCTGTTTCCTCTGGGGGAAGACACACACGGAAAACAGAAACCTAGACTTACTCTAACCTCGTCTTGCCACCCCGCTCAATCCTCTGGTGGAGTTTGGAGAATATTAACAAGGCTGCGGTGATATATCATAGACAAACAGAAAGTGACAGATTTTGTTATGAATTCTCCCTCCTGCATATTCCACTATAATTTAGAGGCTTCACGCAGCCTGCACTGCAAAACTGTAGGGCGTTGTCTGCATACTGATGTCCTGCTCACTCTGGGGAGGGCCTCGGGATCGGAGGTCTTCTCTGATTGTTTACTGTGAGAAGGATACTCCGTCTACAACAGGGATATTAAAGGCAACTCCAGATATTCTGCATTTCTGAAGACACAATTTAAAAAAAGAAACAAAGCCAAATAACAGATTAAGTCAGACAAAGATTCAGGAAAATATAAAATTGAGTTTGACCATGTTTTCAAAACACATCCAGCATATGTGTCACAACTTATGGGCCTCAAACCTGCTCTGGATCAATGTGAACAGACAGACTGGAGCTGAAGAAGGGATGATTAATGACCTGCAATCAGTCAGTGACATGATTCTGAGGTGCATGTGTGTGTGTGCGTGTGAATTTTATGACAAAATGTCATTCAGGTGTAGGTTAACCTCCCTGAAAAGCAAAAATGAAACGTCTTACGTATGCAATATTTCCATATGCAAGCTTGATTTGACACAAACAAGCTCACAAAGACACTTGAACCTTGTGTCAGAATATACCAAAACCTAACAAAACCTGTGTTTGTGGGACAAAACCACAAGTTGTGGACATAGCTCATTCTGTGAATTTAACACAGGGAGACATATTTCTACTATTTATTACAAATTCATTCACTGATGTATGCCAGTTGCTTAGAAACAGAGTCACCTCAAACTAACTGAAATTCAGTCGTGTTTTGTCCAAAACCTGCATGAATTTGGTCATGAAACAGATGCGTACAGTGTTTCTACCCTGAAACACATCTACCCATATCGACATACGTCTTCAGCGGGGGCTGACTCACATGATCGCTTCATCCCTACGACGGAGCACCGAGCGCTCCCAGAAGAGGAAAAGATTGCATGTCACTGCTAGTTTGAAGCCAATCCGTTTCTTCAGTCAAGTCAATACTGTAATAGCTGGATACACTAGAAAAGTGGGTTGTTGGATCAATAGTGACGCCACATCATACCACCAGACTCCTGCAGATTTCTTATATGTGCACACGGGCTTCCACAAGCAACTACTGTACATGCAAAATATGTTTTTTTACACTGATACATCTCAAAGGTTGGATGGATGTCAAGAGAGACTGAGGTCTTATTTCTATCACACACACACACACACAGCATTTATTTATCTTTCAGGTTCACAGGGAGGAAAACTGTCTCTGAAACAGTAAGGATCCCTGATGTTTTGTATCTTGTGCAACAACAATAATCCTGCATTCACTGTATTGTGAACATAAATTGGATAAAAGGTCCACAAAGAAGTGGGTCACTGCAGATCTTTTTCTTCCACCCTCATTTGTCTTCTGAAGCTCATTTCCAGCAAGAGCTTAAGGTGATATTTATACTCAGAAGAGATGTTTTTCCCTTCAGCTCAAAAATATCCCTTTGGGTTTATTAATAAACACAACAAACTATATTGAGTGTCTTTTCCAGCTCTGCAGAATCACACTTCAATCTACACAAACCAAAGCATAAAACAACTCAGCAAACAAAAGTACTGAAAGGGAGGGAAAACTCAGACCAACAACAAAAGAAGCAATATTTGTAAAACTGAAGCACAAGAGAGAAGTGCACAAGGTAGATACATATCAGCATAATGAATGATGATTTCAGCACAGCTGACATTGCACTCCACAGGAACTCAAAGGCAGAGAGGAGAATTGGGAGGATAGGCTGCTCGATTTAGAGCAAGCAGCTGTTGTGCACTTCGCCTCGCTACACATCTGCCAAGTCACTGTGGGCAAGCACTGAGGTCACCCAAGCTGCACCAGCCTCCATCTCTGCCTTACATAAAACACAAAAAAAACCATACAGTATGTTTTTTACTCCTGCAGTACTCCCCAATTAAACAGGATATATAACATTGAAGGTAACAGCACAGTTGGAGTGAACCTGTTTGAACAGGTCTGGACTGTAAGGTGAAGGTGTGAACTCTTCTCTCCTCTCAGCTCATTCAAGGAGCTACATCACATGTGCTGACTGAGTGTGCTGCAGCTCCTTGTTGTTGGTGCCATGTGACTACATGTAGCTCAGCTCAGCCACTGTGTTTTTACTTCAGTCTGTCTAGCTGACTGCTACATTGCATGCAATTAGGCAGGCTAATTAGTGTGTATGCTCTTTAACCTTTTGTCTGTTTTTAGCTGATTTGCTGCTTGTTGCCCGTTTGTTTTGATATATCAGCGCTTATTATTGAGCTTGTTAAGTGGAACGAACTGGAATTGTCTAATCCGTGTATCTGATGCCATCAGCATCATGAGAAAAGCTTCTTATGTCACCGACAGTCCAACATTAAAAGATATTTAATTTTCCTAACAGAGAATTAAACACTAAAAATGTAGTAAACAGAGGAGGTTTTATTTGGTAAAGTATTTAAACAATCTGCCGTCCAGTCAGCTTTGCGGTTTAAATTTAATGTCTGTTGCATACGTTATTGTATTTCCTAACTTATATTAGTAATATTTGAGTAAGCCTACTCAGGTAAAGTGTACAGTCTGATGTGTGGCGACAGTAACGCCACACACCCATCATCCAGACCATAAATACTTCGACACTTCTCTCTGCTCTGTACTACATTCAATTTCAAATAACATGCCTATCACATTAAACTAAAAATACACACTAATAATAAAAAAGAATGCTAACAGATTTTTTTAATCATTTTAATTTTAAAAATAAAATTGAAAAATACTGCACCCCCAGAAAAAACCCAAAAACATGTCTCACATCATATTTTGGGTTTTGTAGAGTGAAAGGCAACATGACAATTTTATCAATTCAAACTTAAACCTACAATTAAATGTGGAAAAAAAAGTAAAAAATTATGTGATTACACTATAAAATGTTGAAATTGCATCAATAAACCTGGTTTGAATTTTAGTCTCAACTTCAGCTGACTAACCCTCACAAGCAAGAAGTGAAGGTGGCTACAGTGAAGACACAAAACATCTTGTGATGTCTGTGGGTTAAAAACTAAAAGAGAAGATTTTTGACATTATATTTAATATTATGATTTTGTTTGACTTCATCTTCATTTGTCCAATTACATTTGAATCCTCTAGTTTAGTCATTGTTTAAAAGTGCCATCTCCTATGCAGCTATATTTCTGCAAACCTACTGAAATTGAAGCTTAGACCTGGTAGTGAACATTATATTAATGAGGTACAGATCTTCAACAACAAAGACAATGTTTCCCTGTCCTAATACTGATGGTCTGTAGCTCTGGACTGTAGCTTTAAATGAGCAGACTCAAAAATCAATAGCATAAAAGCATCATAATGCTCATGTCTAACAACTACAAGAATAAAACAGAGCCACTATAAGAAATTCTGACAACAAGGCATGATAGACACGCTGACAGACGAGCAGTAAAACAGGAGCACCAGCAGTGTCGCCTCGCTGTTTCTGCACCATTAAGCACAAGACAAAACCCGCCAACTCATAAAACAGTATGTGTATCTGCATAAATTAACTGTAAGTATCTACACCGGGGCATGACTTGCTGTGTTCACAATCCGACTACAGTGCATTTGAGGTTATTAGCTGATACAAAACTATGGCCATTGAATGTAGCACAACACTGTGGAGTGTCTCAGCTCACGAGCTTTGCTTCAGACTGTGCTGGTTAATTGGTGTTGGTACAATACATATTGTAATGTATGCACTGGAAACTGTTGAAACTAAATGTCCAAGGAGGAGTTTTGTAGTTGGCACCTTGTGCACCAACTGCTCTATCACACCAAAAATACCTGTGTGCCTTTGAAAATGTACAGTTTGGGGGATTCACAGTTTAAACATTCAATTAAAAACACTTAAATATAAAGTCTTACCTTTTATCCGAAGCTAGATTACTGATTTATGGTATGAGAAAAAAGTAGATTTAATACTTATAGTTCTAAATTATAATTTTGAAATTAGTATCATCAATTTTGGTCTACTTTACTGGTATATATATAACTCTGCCCTTTGTTTCTGCAGATACTGACAAAAAGAAATCTATTATTATAGATGTTTCCAAGGAAATTCAGCTAATCTTATGTAGCTGCAAAATAAGTGAAGCTATAGTTCAATGAGCTCCTACTATTTTTTTAAATACATAGATTAACTCACGAACACAATGTAAAAGTTTTGTAGAACTTTCTTTTGGGGCAGTGAAGTGTACACCTCCTGTCCAGACACATTTCTCTGGATCCCACTTTCCTGAATACCTCAGGGACACTGCTGCAGTTATTGCCCTTTTACTTTGAGGTAAAACTCCAGTCCTGACTAATAGGAGCACTCAGGAATCATTGCAGAGATTTGTATGTGATAATGAGAAATAGAGGTGCAGTCCCAATTCATTCGTCCTTCTAACCCCTGGGTGTAACTTGTAATTACTCCAGTGGAGCTTTGGGGAGGTTGGCAGATTAAAAAAGGAGTTGCCCTGAGGCCAGTTGGCCAGCCAGTTAAACAGTCAGGCTGCCACCGAGCCTCTGCTGAAATGACACCAACTCCCCGGCTGACAGGAATGTCAATGCACCTCTCAAGGTGACACCTGACCGGGCAAATGCTGCGTTAGGATCACTCGAGAAATAAGTTTGGACAGTAAGTCATGCACACCAGTGGTCCCCCTGCATGTAAAAATGCAAATGCAGAGTGATGAGTCCACATTAAAAGTTTCTTTACTCGAGTAAATCCCCCCTTTTTTTAACTTCTGTATTTATCTCACAGTTGCCGGTTTTCTTGCAGAGTAAGACAAAAAAAAAAACAGGTAGAAAAAAGATGATCAATAAAATATAGATCATAGTTTAACAACCCGGTAACCTATGTAATTCAATTATTTATACAATACTGTACTTCAGATAACTGCTCAAAAACATGACATATGTTTACAACAAAACAGGCCACTCACTCATATAATAACTATTTACATCTCTAACATAGATCGTTCATGTTGCTGTAAATACTTCTGCACTTTTTAACAGAATTTTAAATGTGCTATTTTTATATTTCCTTGAACTATTAAAAGGTACACTTTCATTATTAGAAATTGTATGTCTGACATTTTGAACTAATAAATACAATTATAACATACAACCCTTGACTCTCATACAAAGCCATATATTAAGACAACACTGACATATTTCTGTGATAACAAGGTAGTTTTAGTATAATTTAGAAGGGGAAAAAAATTCATAATGCAGTTAGTCTGAAGCTTCTTGCTGGTACGAGCTGAGATCCGTCTGCAGGGGGAGAAAATGTTTGATGGCTTAACTGCCCACTTGCCCCGCTGCGTCATTAACTGTAGCGGTTACTGATATTGAACAGTTCTCAATCAGACCTTAATTTACGCTTTCGATCCCACAAGGGATCAATGCACACATTTAACTGACATTACACACTAAAAAACAGTAATCAATACACGACTGGGCAATAACTGACAGAGCTGATGAGTCTTTTTTTTTTTTTTTGCAGGACTCGTGCACCCCTCAGTGGTGTACAGCTGCAATTTAACTGTGCTACATGTACATAAAAAAATGTACAGTGGGTTCACAAAATATTAGATCCTGTCAGTTTGTGTGTTTTATTATATTTGCCAAACACTGAAAATAAGCAAAAAGACAGTTTTCTAGAATTTAACCAACATACAAAGTGTGCAAAACATGCAGGGGTCTGGATGTTTTGTAAAAGGTGTTGAATTTATTCCAGTGATAAGACGTCTCAGAGGTTCTGTGACATAAGAGAGAAAACGTGTCCCGAATTCGAGGTCAAAAGTAGACAATGCCTCAACGTTTCCGGAGCTGAGAGGAAAAGAGAGAGAAGAGCTGAACAATTATAGGTGGGCTTTAAGATGCAGCCAGGGATGATTCACAGCAGTTGGCAGAGTGAGTAATGGCAGCAGAAACCTGCACAGGGGCTTTAATGAGGTGCTTACTTCCCCCTCTCTGGCACTAAAAGCTATAGATCATGTATTTCAGCACTGCTACTGCACTAACTGCCCTTCTGCTTGTCAGACTGATCTGGATCATTAATTGGAAGATTAAAATACTATTAAGCAGAGACAAGGAGGCGGAAGGTAACACAGATGTTTTGATAAGACTCTTTTCTGCTCACTTGACCCTGCTATATGTTCAGACCTCTTTACTAGTGATTTGGCTCGTCGATTTCTCCCTTCATTCTGTGAAAACAGTGAATGGGTTCAAAGCTTTACAAATACAATTATAAGATACAGCTTTACTCCTGTACTACATGTGATTTTAAATAGAACTGTTCGTATCAGAAGTCAACATTCTCACCATCTACAAAAATGTAATTAAACAAAAATTCCATCTCTGCCAACTGCATGAACCTGCTTCAGGTTTAAAATGTTAACAATTAACCTTTTCTTACTGATGCCAGCCATTATTACCATGACAAGAGCTCTGAATCTAGACTTCATCTAAATTCAAAAACATTGTTCAAAAGCTGCATTGTGGTTGCAGACTCATCAGAATTAGTCTTCTCTTACAATTTAACTTTTAGTAGTCATGCCGAGTTTTTTCTCAGCCTGTAAGAAGAGATGCATGATGTTTAGGAGCTTTGCAAAGCGAAGAATCCTTGTGACACAGTGCCTATAAAAAGTATTCACATGCCTTGGAAATCTCCCCCTTTTTTTTCTCCTTGCTTTTGAAACGTGGTCAGTGTGATTCTGCTGTTTGGACAACAATTGACTAAATGAGTTTCACATCAAAGTGAAAACAGTGATTGCAGAAGTATTGACTCCCTTCAAGTCAGTATTTAGTAGATGCACCTTTGGCTGCAGTTACAGCATTGAGCCTGTGTGGATTGGTCTCAATCAGCTTTGCACTTTTGGACGTTACAACTGTAGCTCGTTCTTCTTTGCAAAACTGTTCAAGCTCTGTCAGGTTACACAGGGATTGTGACTGAACAGCCCTTTTCAAGTCCAGCCACAGATTCTCAACTGGACTAAGGTCTGGGCTCGGACTCAGCCGCTCCAGAACGTTCCTCTTGTTTTCTTTAAACTATTCGAGTAATTCTGTGTAACTTTAAGTGAATGCTTTGAGTCATCGTCTTGCTAGAAAACAAATATAACAAGTTGCAGTTCTTTTGCAGACTACAAAAGGTTCTCCAAAGGATTCCCTTTACCTGACTGCATTCATTTTACCCTCTTCCTTTCCAGGAATTCCAGGGCCTGCTGTTGATGAGCACATCATGATGCTGCCACCACCATGCCTCACAGCGGGGACCATGTGTTTGTGATGATGTACAGTGGTCTTATCAGATCAAAGAACCGTCTTCCAGTTCACTTCAGAGTCTCCCACATGCCTTCTGAAGAACAGTGGTCGAGATGTAAGATTTTAAATTTCTTTGCCACTCTCCTATAAAGCTTTGACTGGACTAGACAACACTTGTTGGATGCACAGTCACTTCCATCTCAGCAGCTGAAGCTTGTAACTCTTTCTGAATAATTTTCTTTCCCAAGTCACTCAAGTTTCTGAGGATGGCCCTCTCTAAGCAGATGTACATATGTGCCTTATTCCTTCCATTTCATAATGACGGATTTAACTGTACTCCAAACTTACAATTTGAAATGACCTTTTAATGGAGTTGCCTCGAGCATTTTTTGTCTTCATGGTGTAGTTATAGCCAGAGGTACGGATCCTCCAGATACAGATGTCCTTATACTGCAATCACTTTAGACATATTCCCTGCAATAAGAACATCTCCATTTCCTTAATTGTTTGAGTTGTAGCACCAACTGGCTGTATCTCTTGAAATAGAAAAGTCACTTTAAAGGAGGTGAACAGGTAGACAATCCCTTACTTCTAAGTAATTTACACCACTTTGTAGAAATCGGTTTTCACTTTGCCATGAAAAAGTTTTACAAAAGTTGATGATTCAATGTTGAAAGGAAATAAAATTGGAAAACTTCCAAGTGGGGTAAATATTTTTCATATGCACTGTTTCAACGGGGTGATCACAGGTTTTGTTTGTAGACTAGGCATTCTGGACAGAAAGCCTGAATCACAAAGTTAGGACATGCTCGACCAAAGTTATCACATTTTTTACATAATAAATCTGAGTGAAACAAAGCACAGTTGGTCGTATAAGCATGTTTGCCTCCTGTTGCTAAATTTTTAAGTTCCAAATCATTTCTGTAATTTTTGGGGTGTGACTTGGTTTGATATCTGGAGCAGATTGTGTCTTAAAAACTATCCACATGAGGGCAGTCTTTACTACAACTAAGCCAAGAGTGTAGTAGACCTGCTGCACACATACACACACAATAAAGCTTTAGCCATGTCCATAGTGAGCTGTCAGGATGAGGCTCACATCGCCCCCTGCAGGTGAAACAAAGCAAGTTCATGCAAAGCACTCACACCCTACATGTGATTGCAGTGAAACTAAATTGTGCATTGCAGTCTAGAGGTTTTTTTGTCAGTGGAGTAGAAAAGAAACATATTGGCAACAATGAATTCCATAACGTAGTCTTTTATGGAAGAAACATCACCATTATTCATTTATAGAAGTAACATCAGCAGTACCGGGGAAACAATTTGCACAACATGAAGAAATATGATGTTTATTACTTTTTATACTCAAATACCAAAATTGTAATATCCCTGCTTACTAAAATACTTCCTTCGTCTACAATAAATAATGTAAATACACACACGTTGTAGAACTAGTAACTGAAATTAAACCTGCTGAAACAAGAGCGCAACTGTTAGCATGCAGACAATATTGACCCATTTTAAGATACAAAATCATCAGAAACAGCTGAAATTCAAAATGTACAATTAGTCACAAATGTGCAAAATTTGACCAAGAATGACCCTCACCATGTTAACTCAACACACCATGACTTCTGCATACAGGAATGTTCTTCTGTAGCATTAACACAGTGCCGAGTAGTTCACTCAGTTGTAACCTAAAAAAAAAAAAACCTTCTTCCTCGATCCACACAGGCAGTTTTTACCCTGGGTTGCTAGATAAAGCGAGACGATATTAACACTTGATGTGCAGCCTGAGGTCAGACATAAACATAAAAAGGCACTAATAAGGAACCATTTTATTGTGATTGTGAATTGGACTTTATTTTACATCTTACAGCAGAGAGTTGAGATCAGTGAGATGAGAGCATTGTTAAAGCATGAAGTTAAACTGAGCACATCAGACACAGAAAATGACACAATGACCCTTGAGACACTGAGTTTTTGGCAGCTTATCGTCTATGAAAAGGGAACATTAATGTAAGTACAGGAATGCAGCAATGACAAAATAAATGTACAACTTCTGATTCCATTGTTTGATGGAATCGCTAAAGCCGGCTATAAAAAGGACACTGATAATAATATAAATTCATCTTTCTGTCTTTTTTTTTTTATTATTGAAACAATAAACATCCAAAGTGTTAGAGAGGAATAAAAGCACACTAAGAGTTAGGCAACTGGAACGTTTCATTATGAACTCAACAGTGCTCCGCGAGATAAGGTTATCAGTGCATCGTAACATCACGAATTATAAAATTCAAAATATAAAAAGAATCAAAGATCTCTCAAGTGTGAGGGTGGTGTCTTGCTAGTGAAGAAGCCAAAGTTGGAGTCAGTGTGAGCAGAGCTGCAAAAAACAAAAAAACTACCACACACTGCTTCTGCTATTTGAGACATTTAGTCCTTTATCAGCATACACATCATTATAATGACCAACCCAAATTATACAAAAAGCACAAGATATGACTACTGAATGTTTAAAGTTGAAATACAGCCAGGATTAATATTAAAACATCCCATGTTCAGGGACAAATTCGCTCTACAGACATGAAGATAGTAGTACTAGAAGAATTACATGTTGCTTTTTACAGTGCAGAAGCTGGTTTACTGAATTGTTCCCCTTCAACATAAAATATACATAATAATAATAATATACTTAAAAAGCTTATTCTTAAAACAAATTCTTCAAGTACACTTCCAAAAAAATGTTGGCAACTGTATTCCATGTAGTTTTGGTTGTTTTTGAATGATAGACAAGTCTAACAGAAGACTGAAACATTTCACCGCTTTTATTTTATATGATCACTGAAACCACTCTTTACAGACTCTTCGGCAGTTTATGAAATGATATGTTGAAAATACCTTGACTAATACTGTCTTACAGTTTGAAATTGTGGGCAGAGAAAACAAGCAAAAACAGTTCCACGCCCAAAAGTCAAAGCATAGAAGGAAACCAATCAAAAAAGTATACTTTGGGATTTATCGAGATTCACGGGTAGAGTTACCGTTCATCTGAGATTCCACTCTACCAAATTTGATGCCAAAATATTTGTCTAAGTACAAATCAAACATTAAATCTAGGCTATCTTTAGGTATATTTATGTTTATCTGGTAACCTCAACCCAATCTCACATGTGACAACCCGTAAGAGGCTCCTTCCCTCATGCATTAGACTGCAGGATCACTGCCGGTCGACAATTAATACCACGTGAGACAAACTGTTCCTCATCTAGGAGGGTTTGCTGATAATGACTTGTCAGCTCGTGTACACTCACATTAGCGTCTGAGCATATGAAAAGGGAAAGTATATTGAGTGACCATCATTATCAAGTACAGTCATGGCTGTGGCTTGTTACTTGTTTGGCAAACAGAAGCATGAAACATTCTGTTGACAGTCTGAAGTAGCGTTGTTTATCTCTCTTCCTCCCATCTGTTGGATGCGTCACCATCATTAGGAACGAGATGCACCAGAGTACAATAACCCAAAACATTAAAATGTTAACATTGTTAACAAATATTAATGATATTAAAATTTTTAAAAAGAATAAAATCTGGAATCCTTCTCCTGTACAGCGACTGGCGATAGTGGGAACCCCCCCAGCCCAGTTGGTTTTGGCAGTGGTCTAACACTTGTGCTTCATGGCAAGCTGTAGAAACATTGGGGTAGGGGGTTTCAGGATAAGCAGTGAGAAAACTCAAGAAAGTGGTGATCAATAAATTATACAAACATTAAAATGCTTGGCAACTACAAACAACCAGATGTATCAGACTGTTGAATAAAACACAGTGAAAACAAAATAAGGACACACAGGGTACAAATTTGACCATTTCAGAGCTTTCCTACAAACAACAAAAAGCTATTAGGCAAGCCAATGGCTCTGTCATTTTTCATTCAGGTAATGGCAAGGCTCTCTGCAAGTTCGTTTATCTCATTAACAAGGGTTCTAATGAGCTTGAGGGAGGAGTGGTTGAAGAGATGACCGGGCCACCAATCTAAGACAAGGCCACGGGGTCTAGAGACGTGATTGGGAGACACACACACATGCACACACACACACACAAGCAGACCACAGATTGAGCATGGAGTGTATTGCTGCAGAATGAGGAGATGTGAATTCTACACATCGGTCAAGTGGGGGCAGTAGAGCAGCACACAGGAATGAGTGGTTTTGATTAAAACTGAGCTGTGCAGCACAAGTGTCTGCCACCACACAGTGAGGTGCAGAGACGGGATTGCAGAAGTGGACGAAGACGAATGTCAAGGTGACCTGCTCACAGTGCTGCAGATGCGTAGTTCTGCGATTGGTTATAAATTAAAACTATACTGTGTGCAGAGGTCCACTTGTAACACATGCAGATGAATTTAAGAGTAGGAAAACTCAAATATGTCAAGTAAAGTCCTTCTCAAAGTCATCCCCGCATGGAATCTATTTTATATCCACCTCTACTGCTACCTATTGCTTTTACCAGAAGGCTTCAGACAGAAAACAGCATGAGTTTTAATAATAATGTGCAAGACAAATGACAAGTTATGAAGCAGATAACATAAAAGCGAATAGCATCAAGTGAAATGAGAAACACCAGTAAATGAGTGATTCTTCGCAGGGGTTATGCAGTCATTTTCTCTTGTATCCACCAAAGCCGTGGGCTTTTTTCTCTGCTTATCACAGTTTTTGTAATTCATCACAGTGGGGATTCTCATCTGTGAGCAGTAAGAGGGCAATGCAAGACTCTTCAAATGTCTTTCAATTATCTCACCATCACTAGTATGGCTTTATACATCATTCAAAGCAGTCATTTCAATAGGTAGTGGATGGCTTTACTATTAAAGACAATGACATCCTGCTTCTGCGAGCACAAGCCTGTCTGCGAAGGCTGTCCCTTAACAGCATGACAGTCCAGCAGGGCTGTCTGATTTCACACATGAAATCAAGCTTCAAAGTCAACGTGTTTGAGTGTTATTAGAAAGACAGCTACGATGATCACAACCAGGTGTGCTCATTACAAAGCAAGGGAGGTTTTTTCTTTGGTTTTGCAGCAAAAAAAATCATATTATGCTAATGGGCTCATTAAACAGCAGGCAGTTACTTTTCCTGACAAACAAGAGACATGGGATTGATGGAGGATGAGAGAACACCCTATGGAGAACTACAAAAGAGAGAACAAATGAAGGGAAGAAGAAGAAAAACTATTATCTTCCCAGAGCAGAGAGCACTACTGCTAAGAGGCTGGAGTCACGATAAACCAAGTCTTCAAATATCCTCAGGTTTTAAGAAAAATGTTTCATCTTTTGGCTGAACTAATAATGACTTTAAAATCACGACTGGATATTCGACTGGAACACGAGGTGGTAGTGGAAGATAGAATTTCAATGTGCTAAGGTATAATACATACAGAAAATCCACCTTGCGGTTATGCATTGTAATGTATCTTGCTAACATATTGCCTCACCTTGTGTGCAGTGACAGCAAACTGTTCAGCACTGTTCATCATGTCTGCGGTCCTGTCCTCAGCCCGACCTAATCGCTCGCCACGCTCATTCAGAGCCTGGCTGGCCTTCTGTACAGCACTCGTCACGCTGTCTGCAGCTGAATGTAGTATACTGTTACCTGCAGATAAGGATGGAAGTGAAGGAGCGAGCCAGACAGAGCAAAGGGAGGCAAGAAGAAAAGTAAACACAAAGGAGGGAAGACAAAAGGGAAAGGAAACAGTGAATCCTTTGGTGAACAGCACAGAGATCAGTTGCCATTAAAGAACCTGTGACATTAGTTGGATGTCGTGCAATCAGTGACCCCGAGCATCATTACTAATGGTAAAGACAACACCATAAAAAAACTAAATGGCTTTTAACAGGTGCAGTGTGGGAAGGTAGATAATGAGTTTTCTTCAAAGCTGATTTACTTCAAGGAAAGATCAACTAAAATTAACCTTCCCAAACTGGGAGGTTTGCAACACATAAATCCAACGGCTCCTATAGGAAAACATGTCCCTCCTCGATACATCTAGCACTACTTTTCTCTCATTTGAAACTTCTGGAGTCAGCTCTGTGATCACTTTCCTCCTTCTAAAACTATAGCTTAATAAGAAAAGGGACATGTGGCTGGCTGCATGGGCAGCCCTGGAGACCCAGTAGTGGAAATAAGACAGAGAACACATCTTCAGATAGCCGTGGCAGCCCTGCGGATGTTTCGTTTGACAAGCCATTAATCTACCACACGTTGGGAGTGCTGCCATTATCCACTTTGCCAACAACTAGACTAGGAACAGGAGTCTTCCTGCTGCTTTCTCTTGGTCTGCAATACAGTTGAATTGTTCTAGTGGGGTATAACCTGTCCATTCTAGGAGATGTGCCTCAGGGAAGAGTGCCAGTGTACGGAAATATCTGCATTGCTTTTAATGCTGTCACCCAGTGCTGATGTGAACTTTTAGGCCATTGGGCGCCCAAAAGGAGGCAAAGGGGACCTTCAGTTTGTGGTGACAAGGTCCTGACCAGTCAGTTTGAATTACAACATTACAGGAGTACCTGAGGGTTAATAACATGCTGACGAGAAGGACAACTATGCTGCAACATAAAATATAATGTCTTTTGAATCATTAGATCTCTTTGGGTATTTATTAGTTATTGGCAACCTTCTCCTGTATTCAGCTTCGGACAGATATTGCAAAAATCACCACAAACACCCAGTGACAGGATAAACTATATCACATTGTCTGAAGTCTGCATCCTCGGATATACGTTTAAGGAGTTTGAGAAGAAGGAATAGACAGAGTTAAAGCTTGAAGGTACTGTGACGGTATTAAGACCTGACAAGCCTGATTCTATCTTTTCCTACTGGAAGCTGCAATATAGTAAATGTATGTCCCCTGGCAACAAGACAGGTAAGCTGAGTGACAGATAATTGGGACAGCTTGACTGCAGTGGATTATACGACAGCCCAAAAGCAGACGGCAGGGCCAGCTGGTGTTCCATCAAAAGAAGTTAACTTGATAAAGTCAAAGCAATTTGTGTCGAGACACACCCGCGCTGCAGACACACAGATGGATGTACGCATCGATGGTCATACCCACACCTACGCACACAAAAGGAAATGGAAACACATGCACAAGTCCCTCCTTCAGTGGATTTTCCAGACATTACAGTAAATGAATTGCATTACACATGACAAACACATCGGGATCAAAGCACCATACCTGTTGAGATTCTTATTTCATTTAGAATTTGTCCAGAGTCAGACAGTGAGTGTTGCATTTACTTTAGGCATTAACAAAACAAAGCTCGTGTGTTATGATCCTGTATTGCCGATGCGCTTTGGTTTGCACAGGTTACAACACTTTCCTGAAAGCATACCTTCTCTTAAAAGGCACTAGGTCTTCACTTCACAAGGATAAGACCTTTTTCACCTTCAAACAGCTTTCTCCTAATCCTCTCCTTCTCGAGGGAAAGCCCAGAGAGTAATACTCCCATCATCCTCAATATAACCCCTGCACTCACTCACAACTACTCCATAACATGCACTCAGAGAACATCTCCATTTGTTTGTCTGCCCACCATTTTCCCTTCTGTTGCGTCTTTCTTTTCTGCTCTCGGAGATCAGCGGCAGCCTGTGACGTGGGCTCCCCCCGTGTAGGATGTAATTACAGAAAACGCAGGGTGGAGACATTCTGGAAGGTTTATGAAAGGGGTGCAGCATCACAAGCTGAATGACACGCATGTAGGAGTAGATTATGTTATGTGATGCCACTGCTGTGATTCAAACTCTGAGCTTCGTATTTCAACATAAACATGAAAGCTAATCAGCCATCACTGTTATCAGAAGGGATAACAGCAGCTATGCTCCTTAGGGGTTTCTGTGGCATTAATTTAAAGTGAATTTTAATCAAACAGGAAGGTAAAGTTAAAGTTTTATCTCGTATAGCGCTGATGTTGCACGAGTAAATCTTAAAGAGGAGCTTTATGTGATATTTGGCTAATTGTTAAATCTGCTTAATCCGTGACCTGCTCCTTTCAGCAATGTAGAAGGAATTTTATTATTCTACTCAATGATATCCGCACAATCAGGCAGGCTCTCTCAAACAATGGAGACTGAATAAAAAGCAAGTTGTTTTCTGGCGACAAAATATTCCAGAAAATATAAACCATGAGCAAAGACAAACATAACAAGGAAGCCGGGGAGGAAAAATCATACCAAGTCACCCCTCCCTTCTCAACTCTGCTGTAAGCAGTAGATTACAGGCTGCACTGCTGGGAGACCAAGAAAATCATCTACTGGTTATCAACAGGGAACATGTCAGATACACTTCACTTGATGCTGACAGCGAGTCTCATTTACCATCATAGTACAGTGGATTGATTATATTGGACAGCTAACCTTAAAAAACAAACCCACCTACACTTAAGCTCCATGAAAACAAACCATGGTGTAGTGCTTTTCATATTTTCATTCTGGCTGTGTATGTGATCATATCATCACTGTGCTAGGATAATGCTGAGGGGTATAATATGTGTGGGTGTTTAAAGGGAGAGAGTGTCTCGGATTCTTTTTTATATATGTATGAATGTGCACAGTCTTATCTGCGCTCTAACAAGTGCCATCAGAAACTCCCCTTAATTATCAAGATAGTAAATTATGAATTAGCCTGCTGAATTATTTTAAAGATACATGAAATATTCTGTCAAGGCCTTCAGTAAGTGATCCCATCCCTATTTCCCTATTCATAGTTTTACCGACATATCTTCTGAATCTGAAGTACACAGGACTTGCTGTTATTATTAACCAGGGGCTTCGTACCCCAGCAGTGTTTTAGCTCATATTTTACTGTAGATGTGTGCACTTCCAGTTCACAGAGAGGCCACATGTGATTACATTTTGCTGTCAATATAAAAAAGCATGTCAAGACAAGCAGCTCGAAGCTGATAAAAACACAAAGTGTGAGATAGTAATTTATCTGATCTGTTCGCCCTAACAGAGTCAACAGTGCTTACAAAAAGTCTCTTTTATGCAAGTTAATGGTTCATTTTAGATTCATAAATACACACGTGAATATGGGTGCATCAGTTTGGCGAACATTAAGAATATTTTCAACTCGAACTAACAAAATCCAATTTTCCTGATTCTAGAAATTAGCATAAAGTAGAGGACAAGCAGCCAGGGAAGTAAACAGGGACACGTGAGAGGAATACAAAAACATCATCAAGTTCATTTCTGTACCACTAGAACTTTGTAACAACCATTTTGAAACACGGTTGTATTCAGAAGTTCAATGTTATTTCGATAAAAGGGCAACTTTTAATGTATTTCTGGATTCCAAATATTCTAAAAAGTGGAGTTCAAAAGCGCTATAATAAATTGGCAATGAAAGGTAATAAAAAGCATTAATGTTTATACAAACTAAATAAATAAATAAAAGCTTTCAGGTTTACCAAGATTTAACAAACACAAATACAAATCAAAACCTCTGACAAACAGCATGCTTCATCCCTCTGTATACTGTACTGCCATACTGGACTCATAGAGTTCACACAATGTTGTTTGTATGCACGGATTTTTTCACTGATTAAAAACTAGAATGGCAGCAAAAGCACTGATTCTTTAGGTAACAATACTGCTACTTCACACTTCCAAACCGATTACGTGTACCAGAGTGATGTGAAAGATGAGGGAAAAGAATTCATCAGGAATGCTAATAGACATCACACAAGCCTAAAGGCACAACTATGTTGCTCCTGCTGCAAGATAAACCCCTGCTGCAGTTTAATTAATGCAAATCTTGACATTACACCCAGCAGCATAATAAAACTATAGCCGAGGTTCAAACAGGAAGGGCACCTCCTCCTGGCTCCTGACACACACCTATTATGTCTCCATTGCCTGTTATCCAGCTACTTCTTTTTATCCGATTACTTTCTGTACTCCCTCCCAGTTCTGTCGATTCATGTTCCTCCGAAAGTCACTCCCAAAAGTCCTTTTCCACAACTTTCTCTCTTTCCTTTCGCCATCTGTACTTTTTTTCTGCCCCAAGACCACTCTCTTACTACGAAATGCATACTGTATATAGGCCTTATATGTCCACTGTATTATAGTTTTTCTTGCACTGAAAAGTCCATTTAAACTGTGTGATCCAGTACTGTGGTTTACGACGAATTATCTTATAAATGGTAATTGACTTCTATTGTGGTCTCAGTCTCTCTGTCTTCGCTTCCATTTAATTTACCTTCACTTCATGTATTTATGCACCAGATACACTCATTTCAGAGTAAGATGGATGTGTAGCCTGAATCACGCCTTGCTTTTTCTCTGAGTGGCTAACCAAGGGACTGAAGGACATCACTCTGGCCCTGCCATTTTTTTTCATGAAGACAAAGTCTTGACCTTGCTTGCTCAGTTGGCCTTTAGTTTAGTCACGGTCACGCTGTTGAAAAAGGCTTCCGCAAGGCACTACAATACTATTGGGGACAAACACGGAACATTATGTCCCAAATGTACCATAGAGTTGTGCCAGCGCTGTCAGAAAAATAGCTATTAGGTATTCATGAACAGCCTACTCTTAGTGGCTTTAATCAGCAGATAAATGTCAGCGCCACACAATGCATTAAAAGCCATAATTCTGATCGTTATAGGCTTGACTAAGCTTAAATGTGAATTTGCAAATTGCTACAAAGAAGTACAGAATACTGAAGAAACCATTAGAGAGGAAACAGTCTGTGGCTGTACTGTCCTTGTACGCCAAAATGTGATTTACCTCAGCGCAGCATTTGTCAGTGACTCTGCACACAGTGTGACAGTGAGGGGCCGGGACAGTGAACATCACTCACATAACCTTTGGACGTAAACTTAAAATACCCTTCAGTGTGTACTCAACCCGCACAGTAACAAAGTGGGAGAAACTTGTCCTTGGGCTCACTGGGAGCATATAGAAAAAAAGCTCAGTGTGTAAATGTTAAACACAGCAGCCACACAAATGACAGCGCTGGTCAGTCAAGGCCCTGACAGTCAAAAAAAACAAAGCCCTCAGTTCAGAGGCCGGCGGAGAGGGTTGATTTAATTTTAATCCAGCTTAATGAGCCATTTACTGTGGTCAGAGTTTTAGTGTATCTACAATACAGCACCAGCCAAAAAATACAATCAAAGGCTTTTCACAGTTCACTTGTTTTTGTAATGCTTTTGTAAAATAGTGGATTTTCCGACAATACAGGGGGGAAAAAAATCATATGTTTAAACTGCTCATCATACAAGACAAAAGACAAAAGTTTAAATCAAGTAAAAATTCAGTTTCTACAACATATATATGCAGTATAATGTATCTCCTCAAACCTGACTACTATTGGAACTCATCACTTATTAGTAGGGATAGACTTGATTAACTAAGTTCAAGAAACTCTGCATACCACTTGGAACTCAGAATATTTTTAGTGGGATATATATTTATTTATTTTCCTTTTAATTTAGTGCTTACCTTGTCTCAGTAGATGACCATGATGTGAAACAAATTCTTTCTTCATTCTGTTCAAAAAGACCTTGCAACGGAAAATGACTGAATCTACAGCTTGGTCTTCTGTGATGAGAAAATATCAAAAGTCATGGTCAGCTCAGAAGTTTGAAACTTGATATAGTTTTGAAATTAGTCGAGAGGGGTTACAGTTTTGGATGAAATCATGCGTTAGGCACTCAAGTGTTGAGTTCTTTATGAAAGTCATGCAACCATGACAGAAGTTACTGTTTTATTATTTATCTGTTGAGTAAAACACAATGGACACAATAAAACTGTTATTTCGTGTTAAGAAACTACAACTTTTTCAACAGGTCGCTAAAAACATTTTGAGAACTAGCCCACATTAACTCCAAGTCCTTGTTTAAATCTTTTAAAGGAAGTCGTAAATCTAACGCTGTCTAAGAAGGAAAATTCGCAGAAGGCAGTGTAAACCAGGCGACTAATTTCATTGAGATTCAAATCACGGCAATAAGACAGAGAAGCTCAGGTGGGAATTGGGTTATAACAGGGTATAAGGGTGTCGGCAGCAGCCCAAGTTGGCACCGATAACAAGGCAATCAGCAAATTAGCTTCTTTTATTTCTGGACCAATTATATGCCTCATTGAGGATCAAAAACACACGCCTGTGCACCCACCCTGTACAGCTCCGGCAGACGTCTTGTTAAACAGAATACATTAACAGAATTTACATGTTTATGAACAGAAATATACAGGGTGGGGTATAAAGCCGTCGAGGATATTAAATATTTAAAAAAATTACATTATCTGAGTCATCATGTGAAATCTTCCACTCTTTCCAACTTATTGCTCCATGAGACTCAGGATAACTCCAACAGATGACTAAATACTGACAACATTACTTAACAGACTTACATTCTACACTCTAAAGTCTGCTATCAGGACCTCAAGAAACAAGTCTGCTGGTATTCTCAGACATCCCCAAGACATGGTTTGGAAAACCAACAGCAAACTTGAAATTTTTCACTTCACTGCAATATAAAGTTCTGGTTTCACTACATCGATCGGCAGCACATACTTGTCTTTCAGCAGAACTAATAAAATGTTCATTGCACTGATTTGCACATCTCGATTCCAAGCTGTGTAAAATCAAATATATGTGCATTAATTATCTGTTTTACGTTTGCAGGGGTTTGCCGTCTCAGGCGCTTCTGCAGATAGAGTCTCCCACAGTTATGGTCCCACACCTGAGCAGCGTCATGATTTTTGTTTTGCACTGGTGTGAGACTTAAACTGGAGTGGACAGAAGTGGCAGCAGGCTGGCTTCCTCTCTGTTCCTCTTGTCAGAATGCGGATAGCGAACTGTCAACTTTTTCATCCATCATGGACAGTTTCCTCTACATACCGAGAGCAAGGAGTTCGTTATCAGACGTTAGCCAAGTAGTTGGACTTACTGCATGGTATCAATTGCTGCTTCGACAAAATGAATTGTTCGATACAAGAAAGTGTATTTCAGTTTTTGTGGATGAATTCATTCATAACACAGGCATATGTATGATGGGCAGTGCCACAATCTGCAAGTTTCTCACACTTTGTGTGGTTGAAACAATGCTACAAGGTCTGCACTAGTAATTTTCAGATCTGCTGGAGGCGTGCGGTTGATATGCAACACTTGCACTCTATAATCCATCCTACTCTAAGGAGCCTCGGCTTCAGTGCTCTTCGGGACACCAACACCTTCCCGCCTACACACACAGAGACTATAGTATCCACTAAGGTCAGCTGAAGAGAATTAAATGTGGACACAGTTTTTAGAGTAGGAGGGAGGTCGAGGCAATGCAACAGAATGTTGGAAAGAACTGCCAGCTTTATCATCAATGAATAGAGAGCTGGCTCCCACACATACAGTAAGAAACCGGAGTCAAAGGAAATGTAAAAGTAACTCCAATGGCTCTATACATATATTTCTAATAATCTCATCTCTCATACTTTCTAAATCTAATTTAACCCAGAAATTCCCCCCAAACGACCTTTTTTTTGCATAAGGAGCGAAGACTTTCACACGGTGCAATATTAATTACACAGAGACTCTGGGTTGTCATTAATTCTTGATTTTCCTCATACTAAGATTTAATTGGTAGCTCAACAGCTGAAAGTTTAAAATCCAGCAAAGTCCACACTTTCTGGCATTCAGGAATATCTATTTTTGGTAATTGATTCCTGTGTATGTGGGGCAGATGGACACCACGCAGGGGGGCAGGTTGTGGATGCGTTTCCATTTATAATGCCATGAATAAAACAGCAGGTTGAATGTTACTCAAAGATGAGGCTTGGGGGTAAACAGATCAATATCTGATTAAGCCACCCAGGATGCTGCCTTCTCACCTTCACCACAACCCTCCTACAGTAAACAAAAAACATTTTCAGCCAAGAAATGACCAATTCAGTCACTGTACATTCACATTGTACATGGCTGGAATGACAGTTTATTAAGCGATGGCTTGTTTGGTATATCCATATTAGTTGTGCATGAAATGAATTATATTTGTAAAGGGAGAGATTAGCTTTCAGTTGACTGTTTTTTTCTTTTTAATAAAAGTGGCTGTTACATTGCTGACTGTGTGATGTTTAATGTTATTTTGATGAAAATAATGAGTCTCACGCATTAGGCACGCAATCAAATGTGTCAACATCACAAATTAGTGAAAATGATTATTTAGCGATGCACTGAGTGTTTCAATGTGCTGTAAAACCAGTTGATCCGTGTCAGATGCCTTGAATCACAGCTGATGTATTTTGTTGGACACCCTCTTTGACCTCACTTCAGCACAGCACACAACAGATGCTGTGTACAAGGAATACGCATACATTTTCATACACACCAGGTGCTGGTTGTCATCACACATAATTAGATTCAGACTGGCTTACAGCACAGTTTGAGAGCAGTGAGTCTGGCACTGTAGAGCCACTTGGTTCTGAATAGACATACTAACAAAAGACAGTTAGAAGTGTTTTTTTTGTCGTTTTTGTTTTAATTTCTATGTCTTACCGCCTAGCAGTTTGGACTGACAGTTGACGAACTCGGGTTTCCGCGCTGAGCTGTAACGCTGGCAAGTGTGGTGAAGAATCTGAATAAAGGTGCACTTCTCTCCCGCTGAACTGGCAACCCACTGGTCGAAAGCATTTTCAAACATCAGGTCAAACTCTGGACAGTCCTGGGAAAGTAAACGACCAAAGGGAAACATGAGTCAGAGGTGAGAGTATGTAGTAAAGGAGAGGAAACATTAGAACAGTCAGGGAAAACAATCGTGAAACAGGGAAATACCAAAATGATCTTACTATCAGCAATACTCGTGGTAACCCTGCAGTTGCTTAGTTCTATTAATAGCAGTGGTTAAAAACAATTACGTACTTTGTTGGGGTCAATGCCGTTGACCTGCCGTAGCTGGTCGATTGTCCACCCAGACCTCTTTACGAAGGCAGAAGATCCTTGGAACTGCTTGACCTTAGTGATGGACACATGGGACGGTTTCTTATTTGTCACTGTGGAAACCAAAACAATAAAACACATCAGATGAGCAAGCTGCAGCAATAATCGACACCAGCATCAAGTTCTAAATATGAGCTTTGTTTGTAGCGCCTATGAATGTGAGGCAGTGAGAAGTTTGGATTAGGACAACTGGACTGTTCCAGGTCACCACATGAGGAATATCAGTGAAGCAAAAGTCAGAAGTTTCTTTCTGTGGGAGAGCGGAAACAAAGGAATCCATTAACCATGGAGCAAATCCATTAACATTTTGGAGCCAACACCCACAGAGAGCGTGATAAAGATTTGCTATGAGAAGACAGACTAATCGTGACCAGACAAGTCATGCAAACATGAGTTTGGCTTTTTGTTTTATTGCTACATATGTATTCCTACATACAGTATACTGAGCGATTAATTTCTATTGCTGACTTTTCCACACTAACAATTTGAAAAATATGAACACTTAGTTATATTGTTCCTGTCAAAAGAACTGCATACAACTCCTGTCTCTGCATCACAGTGATGTATTTCTTTCACTTCAGAGCTGACTGAATCCAAACAGGTAATAAATTGCACTACATTTAAGCTTAATGATATTTTCTTTAAACCACTCACCAAAGAAAAATTGACATAATGACAATGTGATCACTCAGTGGTGCATGTATGATGTAGAGCGTTTCCATTAAAAGAATTAGCTATTGTGGACTTTTATCGGCTGGTGGTTTAACCATCATGCTTCATTATACAACAATACACTTTCGCAATGCAGAACAAACTGCCCATCTGTTGTGTTCTCCTTTTTTTGTTTTAAAAACTTCACTGACTATTCAACTCTTGTCCAAAAGTGGCATCATTTTGTCCTGAGATTCACCCCACTCCTCTCAGCATTACAGTACAAATGCTTATATTGCAGGGCATTTCTGTGTTTGACTCTTCCCAAACAGAGATTACACCAGCTCCAACATATGCCTGGATGTGTGCTTGTGTGGCTGTATTCTGAAACCCTTTGTCTTTCTCAGGGACAACATGCTCCTGTGTTGCTTTTTTAACCCCGACAGCAAACTTGTGCTTCCGCTCTCCCACATTTACCATTGTGTCATCTCAGAGAGAGGAAAGTGTTCTCTGCAGTTCCTTTTGACTCCTCATCTCTCCAAAAACATCACTATCCTGCTAACTGTCATGTTCCATTTTCTCTGTTGTTCAGGTTTGCTTTGTCAAACATCCACCACACCCTTCTCTGGAAATGAGTTTGAAAATATAGGTAGGGCTGAATGTTACATCAGGTGATACATTCAGTAAGCAAACTCCCATGAGATGAGGGGTGTTTGGATATGTTGTGTGTATCCATTTAGACAGCTGCAGCTGATACTTCCAGGGTGGGACAGAGACGGAGGAAGACAGATAAAAGCAGGCCGTCATTTTCTCTCTCATCTTTTTTCTTTGAGAATTTATTTTCATCCGAACAGACAAGCACAGCCATGGCAGACGTGAGTGATCACATCTGTCTTGGGTCACACTGGAGGCTAATAAGAGCTCTAGAAAGCAGAAAATTTCATAAAGAGGATGACAGCTGGATGTAATGAACCAAAGTGTTGAAGGGTGAGAGTCTAGAAACCGAGGTCATCCAATTCACAGCGAGAATAATTTGTCTCCGAGTTACATTTGTGGCACATGGGCAGAGAACTACTACTTTCCCCAAACTGGGGTTTTATCGCTCTCACTTATTAAGTGGTGGCTGAGAGATAAAGAAAAAAATGCTACAAGTACAATATAAATTCAGCTGGAAACCATGTTTCTAAGAAGCAAGCCTTGCTTTGCATCTCATCCCATCAAAAGCGTCCTACACCGCATGGTACTGAAACTAATTATAGTTTTAACCAATAAATATGATGATTTTTTTTTTTACATTAAGTGAAATCACTTGGTTTATAAAATGTCACAAAATGGTGATACATTCTTATCACGAGTTTCCAGAGGCAAAGGTTATGTCTTCAAATTACATTTTGGACATTATATTCAGTTTACATTGACGCAAAAACACAGAAAAGCAGAAAAGTTTAACAACTTGTTTAGTAAATTACTAATGTAACTGGTCCAGTACAGTCCTGTGTCATGTTATTTGTGCTGCATCCCTCTCAACATAGCCTGAATATGCTTAAGTCAAACATATACATGAAAATACATGTGCAAAATGTGCTGTGACTCAGAGCAGAGCAGTCAATCACAGCAGGTGAATGTAATATACAGAAATGACAGTACAGTAGTTTCACAATAGACCGATGTCCTGGCTTGGTGACTGTACATTTCACAATACTGTACAACACAAGGAATGATTTAAAAAAAAAAAAAAAGAGTCAAGATTAACACCGAGTGTGACCCTTAAGCCTGAGCAGCTTTGAGTGACATTTTCTTGAATTAGCATATACACTGTCAAACCACAGGCTTTGTGGTTAATCTGCTTACAAAACAATCACACTGACTCCAGGATTAGAATAACAGTTGCATAACATTGGACAAATGGTATGACATATAAAAATTCAATCTGGTAGCACTGTTTTTCTATTTATCTTTTTATATCAAACCATGACATGAGAACAGACTACTTAAATGCATCAGTGAATATCTGAAAAAGACCTAATGTCTCAAGGCCGTGGAGCAAAACTGTCAACACATCAACACAGAGGTCTTAATCAAACTGCCAGACACCTTTGAGCCTCTCAAATCAATTTCTTAGTCAGCTGTTGACTCCCACCTTGTCTGAGTAGCTCCCTTGCATATTAAAACAATTACTGAAAGTTCCAAGAGCTCACTGTATTGAAATAGCGATTAAATAAAAAGAAAATGTAGACTCAAGTTCTTCTACTGAGATGAAACTTCAAGTTGCTCTCATTAAAAATATTATCACAGAAAAGATTTCAGATTCTCAAATAAAATAATATATTATGAGAAATAAAAATATTACCTCCTCTATATATACACAATAATCTGTACAATATCAGTATTTTCTATTTACAGAAGATTATATGCAATATAGATAAATCTGTGCAACATTTCAGTATTATAATACCATACAAAAACAATGATATTATAAATATCAGTGTTCCTATATTAGCATTTCTACTCATTGAAGAAGCTGCAGAATAACATTGTCTATCAATAAATAGACATGTGAAATATCTGAATTTCCACAAATGGAAGAATCTGTACAGTATAAACAGGACTTCTTGTTGTTTTTCTGCTGATGTTTCCTTTAAGTTTGCACTGTCCTATTTGCTGCTGTAATGCTGCAAACTTTCCCCACTGTGGGATCAATAATATCTCTTACTTTATACAATTCATGACAAAATCACAGTGGAGCAAGAATTTGTTTAACATCATAAAGCATGTTGCTAAGTCACATTTGATCAATATTTGATATCCCGTGTCACAGTAAGCTTCCAGATTGTATCTCGTAACATTCTTCAGCCAGACTATTAAACTAAACAACACCCAAAACCAGCACTTTTGTTGAATTTTCAGTTGTGTTGTCACAATGCTGAGGAGTTCCTTAGTTGGTCAGTTCACTGAGTTCTTGTGATGATCGAGACAAATGAACACATTATCTCTTCCTGACACATTTTCCTCACTTTTTCAGTGGCAATCACACAAAGCCTAATAACTTGAAATTGAGCAAAGACCACCTGGGTACCCAATGTATCTAGAATCGTTGAAAGACCACAACCGCTGAAAGCCTGCCAAATGCATTGTTTCCATGTGGGCCGGTTGTCAGAGGAAGGCCGTGCTGGGGTTCCTGTCCTGCTCCCTTCTCATGCTCTGATGGTGACATGCTCTCACTTCCTCCAGCAGATCAATCCCTTGTTGTGCTTGGCTATGTGAGAGTGCTGCACCCTGAAGGGAAACTCGCACTGCACCCTTCACAGACTGCGGACATCACAGAGGCAACATTCTCAGGATCAGCTTACCCTCAAGGAAATATTATCATAGTTGTGGTTGTTAGGATAGAAATGTGAGCACCAGGAGGAGTTCTAGCAAAAGCTGTAATGACATAACTGATCATGTAAGAACTGTATGTGTTGCTGATTGTGAATGCATACAGGCACTTTTGGAAATGTTGAACATGGTAGTATATAAACATGATCTAGTCATGGTCAGTATGGCTCATCTATGGAGTGCAGAAATATTGGAGCTGACAATTGACACCATAAAACTGAATATGAAGAAGGGCCACCCACATGGGCATGAAATTAAAAACTTCCTTTCCCTTATATAATACAACATAATCCTCATGTCAGCACTGATGCTTATCAAAAATCTCCATCCAAAAGCCAGAAATATGATAAGCATCAACATTTTGGCACATCAGAGATAAGCTAAGAAAATCCCAAACCACAGAATAACAAAAGATCACATCAGATATGGAGGATAATGTGAAACTGCACAGTCTAGGAGACACTGTGTTGCCCTCGGTTGTTTAAAGATCCATCCACCAAGACTAATAGAAATTGTTGCTCAATGAGACTTTCTCTGCTGCTCGAAGCACGAAATTCAGTCTAGTTAACTTTGTGTTGACAATCTGTGATCATGTTGCTCCTACAGATCTCCTCTTATGGTACAATTTCAGATAAAGTCTAAGGATACCTTGTTAGTCAGTCTGAAAAGATGAAAGTATGTTTTCAATTATTTGAGTCTATTCTGCCCCACTTCAAAGAGGCATTTCACAGACTCTGTCACGACCAGGTGGGCTAAGGATCTCTTGACAAATCAAGCAGTCAATCGCTTCTATGCTCCGACATTAAGTACACACGGTTGCCACGGTGATCTCATTTGCATTGCACAATGCACACCTGATCAGGTTCATTCAGGGACATCAAGGTACATGCAAGTTTTATTCTGCAAAGCCATTCAATATCATTTGGACAATAGGAAATGCTAATGGTTACTAAGTGCTGGATGACAAAGAAATGTTGTAGTGTAGTTTGTTTGGCTTGGCCGAGGGCCCGTCTCTGTTTGTAACACAGGAATGCTCTCAAGGGATGGATCATGTGTGTTTGGGAAAACTAAACAGATGACGCCACATGATTCGCCATCAGCCCAATGGAACAAATGATATTTTAAAAAGAAGAAACGGGGGAAAAAAGCTCAAACAGAATTGACAAAACACAGTGAATTTATGTCAGTAATCAACATTTGAAAGTCATCTTCTGATAGGTTTTTAACTTGTTTCATAACAAATAAACAACTGAAACTTTGCATGAGGAAAGACGATGCACAACAGCTTCCTCCTAAAGCTACAGTGCAGAACTTTTACATACAAATTCAGCAGAAGTTTCCACAATGCTGTTTAAGCCTATCAGGGCCCGGGGAATCGCTCTGTACCTCACAGTTTACCAAAGTAATAAAACTGGTTTCTGCAGTGACATTCCCAAGAACGACGCATTTAATGTCAGGTACCCCAAGGCTTCTAAAGGTCACCAGTGCTGAAAAAGGAAGTAACCACGGATGGAGACTGAAAACCCTACAGCAGCTAGCAGTCTAATGCCAGAAAACACAAAGGGAAGGGTCCAAGAAAAGTTTCTGGCAGTCCATTTAAAAAAGAAACTCACCTTACAGAGGAAGAATTACAGCCTTTAAAATGAAAGCATTCAATGGCAAGGCATAAGCATGCATTGACAGTGTTTGGGTAATTGCTTGCTGTCAGAATGAAGAGACAAAAGTCCCACGCTGCAGGTGTAAGCAGCATGGAACATTTTGTGAATATGTTGAACTAAAAAATCAATATCAAATGAGTGAAGACATATTTCCTTCCTATGGAGATAACAACCTGAAATGATAGCTTGCTGTATTCATGGCCGACTAGTTCAGCATGTAAAACAGCTTTCTCAGTACGAAGGACACTATCTTGGAAGGTAAACATCCGAACAGTTTGCCTAACAGGTTGAATTTGGCTTGTTATTAGAGCTGTCGTCTGAGGGCATGTCTAACACTTTTCCCCATCTCGGTCTATGATTACGGGTCTATTTTAAAGCTGCCCCCACTCCGCTTGAGCTGGAACACACTGTTATCTTCAGAAAGAAGCTGTCACAGCAATGAACCACAGCACAGGCTAGACTGGCTACAACACCCTGAAACAAAGGCCTCTACAGTCTATTCATGGGTTTGAAAAGATAGTGAGTGCTGTGTACAAGGCCTCCTCAGGCAGGATGGTGCCCATGCAGTAACAAGGCACCAATAGTGACAGGGAGTGTATACACCACGGTGAATAACAGCTATAGAACAGAGATCCGCTTCCAGTGACAAGTTACTCACACAGCAGACACAGACACCATTAGATTAATCTAACACAGTCACAACGAAGTCGTTCATTCTTATAGCTGTTTATATAACAATGAAACCTTTATTAAAAAACAGTCACATGCAGTTTCAAATTTGAGTTACAATAAAAATTATTTGACAATTTAGCAACTGCTTGTTAAATATTAGTTTAAAGTTCTTGTTACTGCTAAATAACTTTGATTCCATGAAAGGGTTAAATCAGTGAACAGCAAACTAACTATTTTTAGTAAAACTGATCCTTAAACATCTGAAGAAACCAGTTGTTGTCAGTGGTCAGAAGCTGAGAGTCCCTTTACAAGGAAAGTCATTACAAACTTGGAAAGTTTTTGGCATTTTGCCACATGAGAATAAGCTTGAATTGTGTTTTAACAGACTGTGTTTTGAATGTGGACACACCACTGCTATAGACCTTTACAACGGGCAAAGCTAAATGCTTTTCAAATGACTGAACACCACAAAACTAGAGTTAACTGTTGAAAAAGAATACAATGCTGTTTGATTTTTACAATAGTTTTTACATTAATTTGTTCACATTTTAATGAATGTAACTTTCAATGAAGCTCATTTTTATACATATATAGACCTCCGGTTTGCATCAGGCCTAAACAATGCATTCACAAAAGACCTAGATAGTGTCCTAATTTGATATTTTGGAAGTCAAGTCATTCCCTTTATCTGAGCTCCTTTAAACATTAGAACTCCAAAGCCAAATTAGCTTTTTAAAAATGCACAGTTGTTGTAGCTGACTTCTGCCTTCAGTCACATCTGTTATCCATCCAATTATAACACTCACCCAAGGACAAAACATTAAAAGGATTCTGAAGGCTTGACAAATCATGTGCGTCAGCCATTCAAAACCAAAAACTTTCTTTAGAACATCTTAAAGTTCAGTTCAAATCAAAGTGACTCAAAAATATTAAAGAATAAGACTGAGCTCACTTCATGTTTTGTTTTCATTCTTGTCTAATTTTTTAAAGTAATGGGTACGAAGTAAATGTTATGTGAAGTGTATATCAGCACTAAGCACTGTAATTCAGTTTCTTTACAGTGCAAATGACCTTCTCTGTCTATTCAAGACAAATTCAAGTGAACACAAAGCAGGATATTTTTTGTCTTCGTAGAAGTGATGAATGGTTTCAGACTTACAACATGTCAGGAAAAGATTACAGTTAACCACGAACACAAACAAGGGAAAACATCATTATCAAAAAAAAACACAGAAGGAACCAATCTCACTTTCCACAGAGGCCGGTCATAGTATTTCTCTTTTTCATCTTGCCGCCTGCTCCTGAGCACATCCAGAGAGAAAACACAAGGTCCCTTGTGAGGTCTCTATTCCACATTATGACCCCCTAAGCTCGTCCATCACCTTGTGCTCCGTGGACCACTTTATAACTCAGCTATTCAGGCTAGGCCCCAGCCCACATAGTAGACATTCCTCTAGAGCCAGAGACCACGGATACAAGGAAATATTTAATTACACTGGGGCACCGACCTGAGGCTTCCCTGCTGAGATCCTATGGAATGAATTTAATGGAAATCTGCCTGTCTAGGCTTCCTATAAACCATGTAAAACCTGAACTGATCGTGTTTCTGCTTGACTCAAAGGGAAATTTACATGTTTTAATCTATTATATGTCTTTTTTTTTTCTTTTTTAACAGATCAGCATTTTTGAAAAAAGTACATCTATATTAAAGTTTATTGTACAAAAGTTCAGAAGTGAGCAAAGAGGGTAAGAGATAGAGACAAAAAAAGGAAGCAAAGATGTATGGTCATGACATTTTGCACTAAAACTGTAGCTAGGTGTCCAAAAATGATAAAACACACACAAAAAAAGTTCCATGTGCCAAAGCTCTGGTGCGCATTAATACACAAAGAGCTCATAGCAACATAATCTGGATGTCATCACACAATAACATGCCCTGGTAGTTCAAACAGTCAAAACAAGGCACATTCCTCAACACTTACTTCTTTAGGATGACCTAAACTGGAGTGCCGGGAACAGAAATCATCAAAGCAAAAGCAACCTGTGTCAAATCTGGGTTACATAGTATTTGACTGGACATTTTATTTGGTAATAACTTGTGTGTGAGCCCAGATGGACACTGTGTTCAGTTAAATATGTTCTTCACCACAGAATCATACACTCCTTGTTTTGCCAAAATCCCAAGACGTATCTTAAGGAAATACCTCAACACCACTAGTTTATTATGTCATTCTTCCTTTTAAGCTAAATCAAACTTGCTGTAATTTCATCCCCTAAACAATCATACATGATCTCTTGAGAAATACAATACTTAATACAGTATTTATCTCTTATCTGGGTGGTCTGGCTTTTGGTTACATCATATTTGTAATCTAGGAATTTAAATGCACTACACCACTATTACACTAATTTACCCATCATCTAATTTTAAGTTGTTCACAGCTATTACTGAAACGTCTGGTGGAATTGGATTAAATACTGATGAGTCATTCCAGTGAATTCTACCTTTGATCCTAAAAAGTGAAATCAAATGATGAATCAAAGCATTACATTTCAGGCTTGTTGCCAGGTTTCATTTCCTGGCCCATCTGTTCTCTTTTAGACGAGGTTTAGTGAAGCACTTGTCTGTCTGTAACGCTGAAGAGGAGAGCTTATTATTGCACTCTCTCCAATATCCAAAAGCACTTGCTGCTCACAGAGTTTCAGGAAACCTTAAAAAAAAATCAGTTTCACTGTCATGGCTGTGATAGGTAAATTCAAAGAAAGATATTTTTACAACAGATATTTTTTGAGTAGCTAGGAAAATGATTGCACCGTGTAGCACTATGCCACAGGGAACTTTGTTCATTCAACTTTGATATACTGTCTACTTTTCACAGGATTAAGGCTAAAAAAAAAAAAAAAGCATTGGCATTTGTTTGCTTTTCCGGTTTCAAAGGACATGCTGTAGCTTTTGTCCAAGAGGAAAACATACTATGTACAGAAACACAGCAGCATCTGACAGTTGTGTGTGAATCTCAGTGCATGAAATTATGTGGTTTTGTGTGTCAGAGACCGAGAGAGTTCTACTTTCACAATTCCCCCCACATACTGTATACAGACAGAATTAGATCGCCACCTTATACACGTCCTCGGGATTATAGAGTGAGCTCAATATTTCATGTGGAGTTAAAACAAGTTTACACAGTATAAAGTCTAAATCTGTGTGGGATCTTTGAATTGTTTTACACATTTTACCATGGTTGGCCCAGCAGGAATGAATGTGGTAATCCGAACGTTTGAAAACTGACTGCCAGCTCATCCTCTGTGATAAAAGATGACACAGAGCTCAGCTTCGAGCAGTTGTGTGAACTTCACTGCTACACATGCCATAAAAAACTTTCTTTGCACTGCTAATTTCTCACAGTAGCAGAAAGTGTTTAAGCTCTTAGCCAATGCAAGGGTTTGTGGTACATGACAGAACAACTCTTTTAGTCTTCATGAAGACTGTCTAGAATACCAGACCAGAGTTTGATCAAGGTCAAGCAGATAGCCAGCTGAGCCACAAATGTCATTTAGCAAATCATCCGTTTCCACAGAACAGAAGGCTCCATAATGTATGCTACCTAAGGGACAACAACAAACCCCATGAGTTATTAAAAGACCATTGTAAATTCAAGAAACCTGGATTAGTTCCTCCACACCAACTGTAGCTGTACAGAGAAAAATATGAACATAATAGAAGCCCTAAGGCTTTTATTTTATGCCTCTCCTAGACAGAGTTTTCCCTCAGAAGAGCCCCTTATTTGCTGCCTACAATCACAATAGTCATCTCCAAGATAATACACATGACATAACCTGAGCTCAAAGGTGACGCAATGGCGACAGATGTGTGCAATTAAAGGGTCGGCAAGACACACATGTACCAAATAAAGCTGGAAATTGATGAATAACTCAGGGGTAGGTCCCCAAGTTATTTGTTCAGTTGCTAAAGTCAAGTGAAAGTAAAAGGTTAAGACAGAGGTTACAAAATTCCCTAAATTATAACGGCATAAACACGCTACAGCATTAGAATGCTTGTTGCGTTTTGCCTTTACTCTTGTTTTGTCCCAGAAACATTTTGTAAATGCAGAAGCGCAGAGGAAGATTAATAATTTAGTAATCGCAGAAAGGAGCCGTGCGTGGTCTAGCCCCATAAACACATACAACAGGACACTGTGAACATATTTGTGCAGTAATATTAAACAGAGGAAGAGTACAACACTTGGCTCTGTGTCATTATCTGTCTCAGACACATACAAAGAATAAACAGAGTCTACAGCTTGTATCTATGACCAACGAACACTGTAAATCTAAAAAAAGATGACACCTGGGTAAGTGAGTCTTTTTCTATGTACGCTGACGAAAGAATGATTTGATCTTGTGTAACGTAGTGGGGTCTATTTTTGAGTTATGAAAATCAGAGCTGTCTGGCTGCAAGTGAATAAGAAGGTAACATGAAGGACCCTAAAGGAGTAAAATATTGGGAAATCTCACTGATGTCAACAATAGCAAGCCTAAAAACCAAATCAACACTCTTCAAGTGTCCCATTAGGCCGATTGGCTCACCCACTAGATGTTTATATTGGTTTTAATTCACTCCCCTCATTAGGAAACATATGACTGAATTACAAGTAATTTTGCAGAAAGCACCAAATAAAATGAATTATGTATTCTTGCCAATCAAGTTTCAAGTCACACATTAAAGACTAAGACAAGCTGTGCATTCACAGAAAGCATAAAAGTGATATCAGTCAACATCTGACAGAGGCTCTGGGCAAACAGACATATTTCTGAAAAAAGTCTTCCACTAATGTACCATACCTTGAGTTTAAGCCTAACTCTATTTGAACAGAAGGAGCAAAGGCATAGTGATGATACGACAGTGCGCTTCATAGCGAAAAGCAAGTACAAAGTGAATCTGTCTCTGGGGGGTTCGTCACAAACTCACATACGCGCACAATAAAAAACCGTGTGATTGAAGGGCACAGATTGCTACTCTGCTAGGAATCACGATGGATCGCGAACATGCAGGAAAAGTTTCATTTGTTCCCTCAGTCACTGGGTTTCCATCTGGTCTTTCCATGAATGATGTTTCATGTAGCAGGAAAACAGCTGGGGGATGTGAGATTGATATTTAACTGTGATATCATTCTTCCTTTCCTTCCGTCTTCAGCCCCGTGTCAGACACAAGTGGAAAAAAGCAAGCCTCTGCTGTTTTGCATTTAGCTCATCTTACGCCACTGAAAACCTAAAACGAAACGGAAAATGTCCAACAAACACACATTTTTCTGTGTGTGCATGTGTGTCCTTAGCATCCTGCTAGTGCACAGTGTGTATTGACACAGCACTGTCAGGGATCCAGGGGTGCTAAGCCATGCCCTTAATGTGAAATACCAAACCAAAGCCCACCCAGGGAATAGCAGAGGAAGTCTCAACAGTAAGCACTGGAGTCCCTGCCGTCTGCTGTCACCAGGCCTGTTCAGCCACACAGCTGCCTGGAGAGAGTGAGATGCCAAGGTGCCAGTCCATATCCTGTCTAACCTTTAAATCCTGACAAACGCTAAACTCCAAGTGGCCTGACTGCCTGGTGCAGGCCTGAACACCTGCTAAACACGTGTAAATAGGCCACAACTGAATACAGGTCTACATGGTAGCTTGCTGACTGTGTCACTATACGTATATTCACCCACAATTAGCACATGTGTCAGTGAGAACTTGATTTCCCTTTGCATGACTGATATTGTAACTTGTTGTCCAGTAAAGTGGTACATTCCAGAGTTTCATAATTCTTTTAAGTACAAGGTTGAAAAAATGATCAGAACTCACAAGGCTTTTTATACATTATGAAACAAAATTCTTTCGGATTATCTCAAGGATATATTGTCATCGTGCTCAAAACAACTTAAAAAGTACGCTTTTTGAAACACTTTTTTTAACCAGACAGCAACAGGAGGTAAAAGCTCAACCCATAACAATGTGCACCTCCAGCTTTGTGGTCTGAGAAAACCGTATGAAGAACACCAGTACGACAGTCTGTACTGTGCTCCAGCAACATTAACTTGTTTCTTTCAAGCGCCCAGTCTGAATTACTCAAATGAACAATTTAAATCCTCAGTCACAGAGCAAATGGAAAACAATTGAACATGCCCTCTCAATTCTCATAAACTGTTTCTGTAGCCATGACTACATGGCTCTGAAATGAACCAATAAAAATGTGCACAAAGTTAGGTAGAAGAGGTGCAAACTACTTGAGTATGCAGTCTTTGGATGGCCAGAAATAAGTCCACTGGGGTTTTTAGATTGCTCTGAACAGAAAAAGAAATGGTTAAAATCAGTGCAGTCATATCTGCTTGATGACAACTTGGGTATCTCAGAGTCGTGCGTCATAAATGCCTCCAGCTTTGGATGTTGTGGCGCAGAAGCATTTTGTTTTTGGGTTGTCCGTCTGTCTGTCTCCATCTTATAAATGCAATATCTCTTGAACGCCTCGAGCAAATTTCATTACATCTGGCACAAATGGACTCAAGGAAAAACTGATTAGAATTTGAAGGTCACAATGAACTTACAAAACGTGTTTTTGGCAACAACTAAAGTCATATGCTAATTATGATGAAATCTTTAAATTGCATCAGTGCAACTTGAAACGGAGCGCAGCTTCTTGAGTTCATTCTAGTCCACATAGTTCTGCCTGAGCCAAGTGTGGGCAGCCAAACTCAATAGCATCTCGCATATCTTGGATGGTCCTGGGCTCTGTGATTGAATTTCTCAGTGGCAGCCCTGAGAAAGGTGTGAGGTGGTGGGTGGGGAGCATATGGTGTTTTTCGATGTCCTGGTGAGGTTCACACCAGGCAGCAAGTTCCCTACAGGACATGTTGTAGATACAGAGAGGGACTCCAGCTGCTCCTCTGGGTGACCTTCATTACCACAATTAACATGCGTGCCACTCACAGGCACACTAGGCTGCGGTGAGCGCTGCACTGTAAGCATGACCAGAGAAGAAATGGGCAAAGGGCATGATGCAGCTGGCCAGTGCAGAAAAAAATGAAAGAATGTTTAAGAAGAATGGGGCTATCAAACAGAGAGTCACAGACACTTTTTCTTTTTTTAAACTGTAAACTACTTTTTTTGTGGCCACTTTAGAGCAACACAAACAAGCTGTCACAACATATCACCAGCTTTGGAGTTAATTTGTCAAAATTCTCAGGAAACAGCTGCACATTTACACATTCAGTAGTTACAGGGGTAACATCATTTATTTAGAGTTGTGTGTCTGTCTACGTGGTCCAACGTAAGTCCAATCTTCACTCTCCTGTTAGCTCTTTTTATGGTCTTTACACACTTTTAAGTGAAATACCTGGCTCTTAAAATGGTAAATGCTCCCTTAAAGTAGAAAGGTTCTTCACTACAAGCATGCCTCTCACTCTTCATCTGTTCACATTGTGACTTGTTATCACAAAAAATGTCTACAGTGTAAAAAAAATAAATAAAAAATATCCCATAAAAAATTGGCAATCTTGCAGCCAACGTGCTTGATTTTTGTGTGGACACTTTTGGACTTCCTTTCTTTCTTTTTTTTTATTAAACAGTAAAAACCTAAATTAAGATTTTCCTAGATATGATCTGTAATTTAACAAAACAGGGAAGGTCTGTAAAATAACAGTTAAACTGTTGTTTTTGTTTTGTTTTTTTTATGTTTTCAATCCTTAATTTACGTTTTTGTTTGTTTGTTTTTTTAAGAAAACAGCTACTATCTCTAAAATTATGGATATTTTTGTGATTTAAATATTGTAAATAATTGTGTAATTTAAAGGTAATTTTTTCTGTAATTTTTATCTGTAATTTCTTAAAACAGGAAAAATATGTAAAACAGCATTCAATTGTTTTGAAATAAACATGGTTAAAACTTTTTGTTTTTTTTACAGTGTAGGTCTATATAATTTATTTATTAAGTAAGTGGAATGCAGAAATGACAGTATATACAGCAGTTTGTCATTGCCAAATTGACCAACAGTATATTGTAAAGTATTTACTTCAGACAAATGACGTTGTGGTTGAGTATTAATCCATACATCAGATATATTACACTGCTACCCCCTGTGTATCCCTCAGAGTATAAAGCAATAGTAAGCTACAATGCAAATGGAAACTGTAGAAACTATCAGGCTCCTCTGTCATTAATCTGGAAGACTGGGAGCTATAAGTGAGTCATTGGGGTTACAGGTGGGCAGGTCTCTTGTCAGTGTGCATAAAACCCATGACATTCCAACACGGCAGAACAGTGTTTCTTTTTAGTAATACTGCAATATGAATTTCCACAATAAACACATTGCAAGGGGATATCACATAAATGCACAGATTCATAAAGCTTGCTGCCTCTGATCCCCATCTGGCTGCTATTTCAGAGCCGCAATAAAGTCCAGCACTCAGTCCCAAACTTAACTACAAAACACAAAATAAGACTGACAGATGTAATAATATAGAGCAACAAGGAAAATCTTCTATTTCAGGAATAAGCAAACCATGAATCACAGAGGTACAGCTGTAAGCTACATGTTTAGTTTGTCTGGAACGATACAGCGACTGAACATTGCATGAGACGTTTCAGTTGTTTTTTTAAAGTCGTCCTCATTTCACACTCCACTCGCAGTCAACGTAAGTGTAACCTCCATCAGATTTGTAAGCTTCAAGTCCTGTGTGTGTAAAATCAAGGCAGGTAAAAGAGAAAAGGTGCAACTTCAATCCATAAAAGTGTGAGTCTTAATTTATTGTACATGGTATGTCGGCAGTCAGAAACATGATGTTATCAAATGAATAACAGATTTAAATAAAGCTATCAGGTATTAATTTGAAGATAACCTGATTATCATTTGAACCTAATTTACAAAATTGGATAAATCAATCAGGGGTCTAATCTTCCAGCACATGAAATCAGACAGAGAACTGCACTCTCTGAGTTGTATTGTAAATCTATAAGTTTTGTTGGATATTGCGTTGGTTATATGGATGAGCACAAAACATATGTATATTGTCTCCTTATCATGAACTGCATAGCTGGTGAATCCGTCAAAGACACAAGTTTATGATTCATGTTGGCATGTGTCACATCATACAGTCCATCGCTTAGAATCACTCAGAGTCTTTACCAGTCACTGACATAAACTAATGCACGAAAGCCTTATTTATAGAGCTGCTAAGGCATTACAAATAAGCACTGACTTCATTGACTTTAGGCCTAAATGTCTCCTCACAAATCTGTCATTCCCATTCAACAGTCTCATGAAGCTCAGACTTAACTGCCAAAAGCAGGGTTTGATGGTCAAAGAGGCCAACAATCTTGGTTACAAACATTCTGCCTTCTGTCTAAAATCCTGGCTGTAAAAAATCAATATGAAAAAGCGATCAGCTTATTGCACAACAGCTAATGGGCACTTTATTCAGGATTTTTTGTTTGTTATTCTAAGGCTAATCGATCAAACAACTGAGGCCAAGCAAGGTGAACACAGAGGCCATTACCTCCTATTTTCCGTTGCCTTCTCAACACAGACTCATTCATTTACATGCATGATCAGGTCCCTCGGTGCGGAGGCAAGGCAACAAAAACAATGCTTAATTGGTCAGCGAGAGTCAGAGATGTAATGACAGCAGAGAAGAGCAGCACCAGACTGATTTGCTGTTGAGACAGATTGCTAGGCATTACAGGGGATGCAAATGAAGGCGTGTATCTGTGAAAGTGTGGTCGTTAAATATTAAAATACTGTTCACAGTGTTGAACTGATCTGATCAAAACAACAATCATTTGAGAAAATATTGGAGATCTGGAGGGGGGGCATTAGGAACTCAATTAAATGAACGTTAAAAAATAGCATTGCCATTCCTTGTCAGATACGAGCACAGAGTAGGAGTTTGCGTATGATCTCCCATTCAAGTTGAACGACTGAAAGTAAATAAAATCAGTGTTCTCTCGTTGCATTTTCCTCATTTGAGAGTAAAAGCTAAACTAATCAAGTAGACAAAGACACTAAATGACTATTATTCACAACAATTCAAGTTAAATCACAATATTTTGATATTTTGAACAGATTTTCAGTTGCATAGAGCAAATTAGGAAAAATAACTTATCCATCCATCCATTATCTACACACCGCTTAATCCTCATTAGGGTCGCGGGGGGGCTGGAGTCTATCCCAGCTGACTCAGGGTGAAGGCAGGTTCACCTGGACAGGTAACCAGTCTATCACAGGGCTACACTTAGAGACAGACAACCAAGCACACTCACATTCACACCTACGGACAATTAAGAATCACCAATTAACCTCAACATGTTTTTGGACTGTGTGGGAGGAAGCCGGAGAACCCAGAGAGAACCCACGCTGCACGGGGAGAACATGCAAACTCCACGCAGAAAGATTCCGGTGCCCCCACCGGGACGCGAACCGGCGACCTTCGTGCTGCGAGGCAACAGTGCTACCAACTGCGCCACCTTGCAGCAAATAACTTATCCATTGATTAAAAAAAAGAAAAGTACATTGTAAATAAACTATTCAAGTGTTCCTTTGAATCTTGACTCATTGATTGAGTACACTATTTAAACAGTGACCCAAGGTCAGATGACGCACTCTTTAAACATTCCTCAGTTTAGATTTTACTGTTGGCTGCACTAAACCTATAGTCTTTCATTGATGTGCAACTGCAGCCAAGTCAAAGTGAAACTGCAGTGGTGTCGATCACTGATGGGAGCTTTGGCTTCCTGTCAACAAGACTACTTAAAAATCTTAACAACTTTCAACATTAAGCTGTAAGTGACAGACAGCTGAACAGCGCCTCAGGTCAAACCATTATTAAAGCATCATGCATAAACCGCACTGCAACCTTTCTTCTGAATGATGATAAAAAGCTCACCAAACAAAAAGGAAAACAATGAAATGGTTCCCACAACATCAATTTATTTCTTACTTACTCTTTAAAATAATTACATTCATGTAAGGGAAGCAAATTTTAAACAATGCTCTTCACCTCCTGTCAGCCATGGCCTTGTAAACAATCAGTAGTTGATTAAGCATTGTAGATAAACTAAGAACAGTGGGGGAGCTGCTCAGCTGGAACAGATGTCCACAAATACTGTTGCACCAACTTGATCAGTCCTGGGAATCTGTCAACATTTAATGCTACAGCTAAAACAGATTTAACAGTCAAAGCAGCGAGCATCACTGTCATAGTTCATCAATTTTGTTTTAATTTTGCTGGAAGCATGTGCATCTGGAATCCTGCTGGTCCTGGATGGTAGCATGGTTACCAGCTGCAAAAAAAATAAAATAAATAGCTGGCACTCAGCTCCCAGCCTGCATGAACCCAGCGGCTATTAGTTTAGAATTAGAATGAGCCTCGGCTACCTACCTAGACTAGACTGCCATCTGACAATAACTCAGGGAATTTGAACATTTTATAATTTGGACAGCCTTTGCAAGCACTTCGCAAACAAACGCAATTTTGAATCTCTGGCAACAGCAAGAAGCTTAATGGTGCAACAGTGTACTTCGGTGTACTTCCACAAGACAATTTCTGACAGTTAGAGTCACTTCATGCTTTCCACACTAACGTGTGTCTCCACAGGTCTGCAAGAAACAAGTTCCCAAAACGGCAAGGCTCTACGAAGACCCCTCTTTAGATGTCCAGGTGCAGCCAACACTTTGCACAGACTGCACTCACTGAAAGCACTCTGGCACTATGTGCATCTGGGATAAAAATAAATAAATTAAAATAAGTGATGTTCAAAACAAATTGCTGTTTTCAAGGGACACTGACAATTGCTATTGTCATGAACTTTATGATTTATCATTAAGAGTTGGAGTTGAAATAGTTGCTGCCAGGTGCTTGGAATTATGCATGCTTCTTATTGTTGGTGCCTAATCCCAGTGGGAAGTTCCAAACTTTTCAGAAATCCTGTGCTTTGTCCACCCTCTGTGCTTGGGATGGGAAAGCAACAAACTCTGCAAGAAGCTATCCCACAGTGGCACGCCTCAGGAATAAGCTTTGACATGGTGCTCCAGTCAAATCTGTTGCTAGCACAGAGTACAAAGTCAGAGGATGCCTTTCAGAAGAAATCTACAGGTGCCCTGCGTGTTTTTCGGTGTTCAATCTAACCGACCAGGGGTGGGCAATCCTGGTCCTTGAGGGCCACAGTCCTGCATGTTTTAGATGTTTCTCTCTTCCAACACACCTGATTCACATGATCAGGATCGTTATCAGGCTTCTGCAGAGCTTGATGATGAGCTGATCTTTTGAATCAGGTGTGTTGAAGAGGGAAACATCTAAAACATGCAGGACTGTGGCCCTCGAGGACCAGGATTGCCCACCCCTGATGTAGACCAACAGGTACTTTGTAGTCTGTGTATTATAATATGAATTAAACTGCATGCATATTCGCCTTCAGTCCACATCGGTCAGCACACAGGAATGCAGAAACCATGAACTTGCCACCACATGTCCAATGTCTTCTGCAATAACTGATTTATAACATATTAACTTAACTAAATCATTAGGGATTAGTCACTGACATCATATGTTAAAAATATGTAGAAACATCTCAAACATGAACACACATGCAAGTACAGACACAAGTTCATAGTTGCTTTCACAGGGCCTCTAATGGAGTGCTGTATTTGTCTTCCTCGGCTTCAAATTCAAAGACTGCAACTTGTCATTATCATAGATAAGAACCAAACTGAGGAAGTACTGTATGAAGGACATGTGAGAGAAAAAAACCCAACAGATACTGAATGTAACGAGAACAAGGTCAAAGACATAAAAGCAAAGAAAGTGAGTGTATGAGTGGAGGGAGTACAGGAGTAGATCAAAGAGCCGTCAGAGAAAAAGGGCAAGAAGAGACAAACAGATCAAAGATATTGGCAGGGATAGTTATCTCTCTTTAGCCCCCACTTGTTAGAAAGAGTTATGGGTTACATTAGGAGGAAAAAAGTAATGCAAAGCCAACGCTCCATCTCAACTTTTATCAGTTCATTCAAGGGTCGCATAGGAAAAAAATATTGAGAATAAAGCCTCACAACAGCTGGGTTCAGGGTGAGGCTGGAATTAACACCATCACTGGAAAAAAAAATTAGCACAATTCCTCTAAATAATACATCAACTGTGAATGAGCACATGAAAACAAAACAACAGCATGATGCCATAAACTTGTGAATATAAGAGACTTGTGTCATGTGTTATTTTGGAGAGTAGAATCTACATTTGATACAGAACAGCCTTTTTGACGGCTTTCCAGGGATTATAATCAAACATGCCTTGTTCTAATTATCATCTTCATTCCATTTCACAGTTCTGATGAGTTTAACAGGACAGGCCAAATTCCATTTTATGCTTTTTTTTGTTGTTTTTTTTTTTGGCAAGATCTGCAGCCTGTTTGCTCATTTCATGACCATCATAAAATGCCTTGATTAAAGCACATCTTGTTCAAAACCAGAAACCAGAAATGATTGTGTTGAACAGATATGGCACAGATATGGTAAAACCTTTCAGTTAGGAGAAGGAGATCAGCAGATACAAAAAGTGCTTCTCCTTGTATACATTTTTTTTTAAAACTTGTGACTTAAACTTGATATATGAAATACGAAAATCCTATTTTCAAGCTTTCAGATTTTATTAAAATAAACAGACACTATACTAGACCCTTGTGACCCCACAACAACAATAATAATATGGGATACTCAGATTCAGTGGAAGTTTCTATACTGAAACCTGTGGATAAATAAATGGAAACTAGGTGTTACCACCACCACTGTACAACAGAGTTACAGGGATGTTTCTCATAGCTCAGCCTCTGCATCAGCTATTCTAATTTCTCTAGTTTTGAATACACACATATATATTGAGTAGCTAATTCACAAAAATATACAAAAACACAACTATATTTACTGCATTCTATACAAGTTAAAATAGCGCTCTTCTACACCTTAAATATTTCCATTTAACCTGTGATCTAGCCGACCTTTAATGGATACGATGACCAGTTTTATTTCGGCTAGTCGGACAGAGAGATCACTTTTATGACAACAGTAACAAAAAAATAAAAAGTTCAGCCAGTCATATGTACAAAATAAGAAGATATTTAGGGGTTTCCAGGAGTTACAGATCACTCTTTGTGAACATGAAATCCGTCCAGATTCTAACGTGTTTGTGTAAAATGTTTCACTGGGGTGAAAGTTGCCAGGAGAAACTTGTGAGATGTTGTTTCCACTTTGATGACAGTAAATCGCTTCTTTAACAGACTCTCACTCACATCAAACTCAGTTTACATTATCGGACCCTGACAAGGCTCAAGATGTGCTTCTGGCAACAAGGTAAATCTTTATCCAAAAAAAGTAATTTATTCTAATCTCAACGGGCTGGCTTTTATCTGATAACCATGACAGTGAGTGATATTATGGGAAGCAGTGTGTTTGTGTGCATGCACTGTCATGAGTGTGTCCACTTTCCAGAAGTGGGTCTGATGTTCCCCACAAGGTCCAATTACTCAAGCTCAGTCGATTCAGCGCTGTCCGTTTGCATCAAAGCTGATCCACATCTCATGACCTGATCTCACTAAATACACAAAGCTACATTAACAAACAAGCAAACAAACAGTCCCACCAACCAAATAAAACAGGAATAGTAACATCAGTACAACTGTAGGGAAAGTCTGGCCCACCTGCCAGATGCAAAACCAGCAGCACTCTGGACAAGTATCTTGGACAGCTGTGCACGTGTCTCTTGGTGCTGCATTGAGGGATTTGTCCAACAGCTCGACTGTCACTCATTCTCTCTAGCACTTAATTTCAGTTCTCACTCACACTTTCCCACTAAGTCTGCTGCTTGTTTGTGGCCTTTGAGAGACAAAAAAATAAATAAAAAATACAAAAAGACTGAGTCGGAGATCTTGGATAGTGTAGAATAAGCACTGTGCACTGTTAAGAACTAAACCTGGCAAAGGGATTATCAGTGTTTTCAGTGTTAACCTCTAATTTTGTTATGGATCTGTGAAAAAGAGCTATTTTCTACCCCGAATATCCAACAAGGCAGCTCAGTCACCTTTTAATTACAGACAAACAATGAGCCAAAAAGGTGTACATGACAGTTTGACTCTCTGCATCCTCTTGGAGATTACAGCCGGACTCAGATCTGCTTGGAAGGCAGAATTCCTCTCCATGTTGGGGCCATAGATAAATCCGCTTTCCTTTTAAAGAGACTGATAGAGTTAACTCCAAACGCACTGGCTCAGCAAATCCATGTGCCTCACTTGAAAATCAATACTAGCGGCTTTAAAATGATATAAGAATCATCAGGCTCAGCAAGCATATGACCATGGAATCAGATACGCCTTTAAATTCATTACATCAGATGGTATCAATCCTACTATGCTTTATTTGAACCCTTCAGAGGGAAGCTTTTCCTACTATAGTCCTTCTAAATCTTCTTTGTTCTTTCTCGGACAGCTATAGGCCCCCCGCATACCCCGGAGAGGCAGTGAGCGGTTCTGCAGAGTAAGAGGTAAAAAAACTGAAAATTGGGACACATCACAAAACCAGCAGAATATTGAACAGTTTCACCTGCTTTCAGGTTTGCAAATTTGTGTATATTAAAGTGTATTATCTATAAGTGACATGACTGAGACTTCAGCTTTGACAAGAACAACACAAACATTTCATAACACATTTGCCATTCAGTGTGTACAGAATTCTAAGTTTATGAAGGAACTTGGCTTCTCTGTGTTGCTGGCAGAAGGCGTGTGGATTATTATAGTATCCATTCACAGCTAATACCACTAAACATGCTTTTTGTTTAACTATCCCATTAAACATAAGCTCTACTCTAAGCATGCAGGTCAGAAAGAAGATGCACTGTTAACCTACCATGGACTGAGAGGATATAGTATATTTTGGCATTAGATTAGAGAACTGAGAGGCTGAATGTTTGAAGAAATGTACCTCTGTAAGTGCAATGTGTCGCTCCATAATATGCTGTACAGTGCATATATGTGTGTAAATGTTGGCATTATTCCAACTTAAAATTCCTGTATTAAATGTTTGCAAACATAATGTAAAGAAATGATAAGTGATCCAGATGGACCTTGAAATTAGTGAGAAGTGGGACATGCCAGTCGCAGAATATTTTAAAACTGCCATGGTATCAGGAAAAGAAAAAAAAAAAAGGAAAATGTAATTTAGAGGTAAACCTTGGCAAACAATGATTATAATTTGCTTAGATGGAATAGATGAATCAGCACTTCCACTTAGTCTCTTTATTCATGAATGGAGAGCGAAGGAAAGACTCGATGTTAAATATTTGCTTTTCAAAGTATAATTCAGCATATGCTGCCCGCATTGTTCTCTAACCTCAGGGCTGGTGGGAGACAGCCAACCAAATATTTACTGTGCAAGCTGAAAGGGCTTTTCTGCAAAAAAAAAAAAAAAAGCAAAAGCCTGATCAATAATTTTCGGTCCTCGCCTCAATCACTTACAGGCAGTTAGCAAGCCAGTTTTTCTCACTGAGCAACGGAAACCATTTTTATAGCCAGACCTTAGGGAATTAAAAGAAAATAACGCAATTTTGTTTCCCTAATTTACACATTCATGAGGAATGATAACAGGAAAACTCAGGGTAACACTAACTGTTGTTGCTTCTGTTGACAGCAGGGAGATAATAAAATACTAAATATTTTCACTTAAGTAGCACTTTTTTAAACAAAGATACACAGTCTTTAACAGAAACCATCCATCCACCCATTATCTATACACCGCTTAATCCTCACTAGGGTCATGGGGGGCTGGAGTCTATCCCAGCCGACATAGGGCGAAGGCAGGAGACACCCTGGACAGGTCACCAGTCTATCACAGGGCTACACTTAGAGACAGACAACCAAGCACACTCACATTCACACCTACGGACAATTTAGAATCACCAATTAACCTCAACATGTTTTTGGACTGTGGGAGGAAGCTGGAGAACCCGGAGAGAACCCACGCTGCACGGGAAGAACATGCAAACTCCACGCAGAAAGATCCTGGTGCCTCCACCGGGATGCGAACCGGCGACCTTCTAGCTGCGAGGCAACAGTGCTACCAACTGCACCACCTTGCAGCCAGCAGAAACCAAAAGACAAACTAATTGAAAACAAACTAAAACCATAAATCAGAGAAGATTAAAGCCATACACAAACAAAAACTGTCAGAAGCAGGATGATACAGCCACATGTCAAACATAATAAAAGTGTTTCAAGAAAAGAATTTTTAAGAAAAGCAAAAGCCACTAAAGATGTTGTCCATCTAATCTCTATAAGAAGACTGTTAACAGTATGCAGTAGAAGTGGATGACTTAACTTTAGCGCAGCATGGCACGTTCACCCAGAGAACTGTACGACGAAGCAAGTTTTACACAGCTGGACTTTCTTTGTGTAAGTCAGCTCAACAAAAACTAAAGAACCAGTCAGAGATATCACCAAGGCTGTTATCAGCTTTCTTTGTTAACTCATGCTTTCTGCTTCAAACTCATGAATGGTGAGTCACCTGCTTCAGTCAACAGGTTGTTATTATATATGTCATGCTCCCCATTACAACGGTAAAGAGCTACGACTGCAAATGATGCAAGGAAGGAATGCTGGTAGAAAAACGTGTCTTAATATATTTATTTTATTTCTATTTACTTTATACATATTTTAGCTACATTTCCCAGCTCTAATATTACAGTAAGTTCTCTTTGTTTCAAGCAAGGTGGTCCTTCGAAGTAATGCAAAAGTACGTAACATCTACAAAGAGCTCAATCTTCACTTTTTCGATGCTGTAATGGTAATGTGCCATGGATAAGCCATGTTCGTGTGTTTTGCTGAAATCCTGAACTCAGCCGATATATAGCGGCCAGAGGAATAGTGAAACTGCCACACATGCATTATAAAACACACGCACACCCCTCTTGCATCAGCTGCAGTTAAGACATTCAAACAGGAGATAATTGGACAGCTCGAGAGAAGGGCCCCGCTGAAGCGGAAAGAAATAGCATGCTTCTTGTTAAGGTTTTTCAGCCAGGCAGATGAGTCCCCAAGGTTACTGCATGGCAATTTTATTCTTACAGCTTTTTGCATGCGTGTTTGTCCGTGGCGCTAACTCAAATACAGCATGCTCTCACCCTTATTAACCCCATTTGATCCCCATCCCCTTACAGGTTTACATGGAGCTGACAAGAATAATATAAAGAAAACTATATATACTATGAAGGGGGAAGAAATTGTTATGAGAAAGCAGAATAAACTGCAGTCAGTCCTTTATCGTGTTTCTCCCTCATAATCCCTTTTTAGGGAAAGTTTAAGACACAGAGGAGGGAAAAAAAAACATGTAGTGCACTGAGAAGCATGGATGTATTTTATTATGTGTGCAGACATGGTCAAAGGAGAGGCTGACAGTTTATAAAGGACATGCATAAATTGATCAGCTCCTTTGGCACAGGCGGATCTTTTATTCATGCATTTATTCTGACCATCAAAGGAATTGTAAATCAAGGCAAGAAACACAACAGCAGGAGGGTGTAGAATAAATGAATCTCTTAACCCCAACGAAAACATAACTCTGAAGATAAGAGGATAAATTCATTACAGATAATACGCTGCAATTTTGGCGCACATAAATGATGAGGCTTATACATCTCCTATACATATGTCCGGGCAGCACAAGATTACTTTAATGTGGGAGATAAAGTTAAACAAGCAGACAAAGTCAACGTCAGAAGCATCGTATCATAAAACACTTCAGCGGAGTAATTACCTCGTCGTCATGTGTCAGAGTTCCACAGTTCATACAAGAACCAACACTGTGTGGTAAGTAAATAAGAAAGACATCTCTACGTCCTCCCATTCCACACGACAACAAAGAGCTATTTCTAATTCATGTTTCACTTGAAAAAAATAAAAAATAAAGCACCTTTGGATTAACAACAGTAATAGCTTTCCAACTTTTATTTTCCATTTCCAACCCTCCTTCTTTCCAGTAAAGACTAACAGAGGTTAGGACCCTTGAGATCTTTCCCTCCCTTTCCTCCCCCACATCTCTGTCTGTCTCGCTGTCCGCCGCTCCCTCCCTGTCTACTCCTCTCGCAATCTAAGCTTTTATGTGCTGCACTAAATAGTCCTCCTTTTCTCCTGAATAATAGTGTCATGTATCTCTAATAATCAGATAAGGCTTTCATGGCAAGCAGAAGCACAAAGGGACTCTTCACTGAACAGATTTACTGCTGCACCTGTGGGTTAAAACTGACACGGAGAAGATCCAACCAAACTCTAATCTATCATTTATACCCATAAAATGAGTATTATTCGTGGCAACTTGCTGGATTTCAAGCTTTTGGTTGATGCCAAACACATATTGCATTTCAGGGGGCCGTAGGGAGTGTTAATAGTCATTTCCATTAACACTTCTAAGTTACAAACATATACTGAAGTTATCTTTTGGATGAAATGTAGTCTTTTTTTTTCTCTTTGTAGATTACAGTGAAGTATGAAACAATGTAAACACGGGTTCTTTGGTATATTTACAATTCAAACAATGTCTAGCCATAAAAGCAACTAGCCATACCCACAGTTATGAAACACGCCAGCTGGCTGCATTTTGCTCATATGTTTTCAAACAGCTGGATACCTTTAGCAAATGTATCAAAGCTTTCAGCCAAACAGATGAAAAATTGTACTGGAGGCATGAAGCCAGGCTAATAATGTAGTGTTCAGCCAACAGACACTTTGGTAAGGCCAACATTTAACATTTCATCCAACAAAGAACAGGTTGTGAAGCAAGAAGAAACAACTGACCATAGAATGAACAGCATGGATGCCCTTCGCTGATGTGTGCGCTTTCTTGTCCTCTTTACAATACATACAAATGAATGTGTTATCAGGAACCTTCAGAATGACAATACAAAATGATCTGATGATGCAGTAATTCTTAACTTAAGCCACAGACAATGATGCATCATCCTGCTCCTCTGCAGTTGAGCAAGTTGTGCAATTATGCAACATTCATCATCTCACAGTGAACGTGAAAGAAATTGATGAGATGATGCTTGATCTCAAGCAAAGAGGTATCTATATTCCAGTAGATATTCATGCCACTCCCATCAATCAGCTGCATTCTTGCAAATATCTAGGTGTGCATACTAACTCCTGGCAGCTTCCATGTACAAGTTAAAAGTCTTTCCTCAAGGTTACACCACTGACTATACTTTGACAGGACAAACCTTACATTACATGGAATAGATAAAACACTCTTGTTCTGATTTTACCAGTCAAATCTAGAGAGAATAATCAGGTGCAGAATCCAGGCGCGGTGTGGTAACCTGTCAGTGGAAGGTGAAATCTAAGCTCAGCTGCGTGGTACAGACTGCTGACAGAACATTGCTCACTGCAGCCTCTATTTAAGACAACCTGTGCATAGAGAGGCACACAAAACAGTGAAGAAACCAACTCACATCCTCAACTCCGAATACCAGCTTCTGCCTTCTGGCAGAGAGAAACGTCAACTAAATCATTTTTGTTCCAGCCTCTGTCAGAATTTTAAACAATAGTAACTAGATGCTCAGCTGTCATAATGCATTAGCAATAGCACAACATGCACAGCAGAATGTGCAATATCCCGATTTCATTGTTGGGATTTTATTGTTTTTCAGAGCTAGGGTTACACTTTTGATTACATTTTAAAGGTTTCAGCTGTTAATATTTTATTGGTCCATTAGAAAACATATCACAGCTGCACACTAGTTGACATCTTTGTTCACCTTTGCCTTTTTCTGCTTATTCATATGTTAATTTATTTATATTTATTTGATCATTGACTGTATGAACTTCTGCACTTCAGTGAACTTTGACACTTTAACGCATTATTTGTGGGGAAATGCAAATAGGTTCTGCATGGCAGCAACTCCGAGGACAAGATAATTTTCTCAGAGGGGCAATCAGGTATATGTTGACTTTGATCTTGAGAGAAGAGGAAAAACACTTAATGAAGTTCACTGTATTAATCAACGACTTCCTCATGCTTGCAAACAAACAATTGACCCAATGAAGTTCACTGGTGTAACGATAGTCCGACAGAGCTTGATGAAGAAATGGCACTGGCTGCTGGGAAAAACATCACAATGCTTTCTTTCTTAAATGTTTTCAGGAAGTGCTACGGCTTACGTGACAAAATGTGCTGCAGCTGCAGATACGAGCTTTTTTTCCTAAAACCACAAAGAATAAATTAACTGTAGTACGTGTGTTTTGGTTCATTTGAGCAGTTGGTCCAAATACATTAGAGAAACGCTGCACTACAATGACTTACAGTACCAAATTATTCAATACTAGAGTAGTACAATAAAGGCAAGCTAAATTGGAAAATAAATAATATCAAATATCTAAAGAACTGTGCCCTCCATTTTGTTCATACTGACTCCACTAGTCGAGTGAGAGAAACAAAAACATGACAAAGAGATCCTGTTTTTGCAATTACTTCTTGAAAAGCAGACCATTGGACAGGAAATTAACAGTGGAGATTCCAGATAACTAAAGAAAGCAATGTTATGCAAGGACATGTCACCTTGCAAAATCCTGACATGTTTAAGGATTAGAAGAGTTGTTGGAGAGCAAGCAGTTGAAACCATTAACATTGACTTCCTTGGTGTTACTTCAACTCCAAGTCGACATAAAATGTAGTTGTTGAAACAGAACCAGTTGTAGCAAAGAGGATCCAGACAAGGCTGAGAACTTCAATTCAAGGCCTAAAGAAAGGTCAGGACACAGTAGATGAGGAGTGTTTTACTCATCAAGGCTTTGATATTCATTTGCTTCAGACAACTCAAAGAATTTTTGATAAGGCTCCCTCAAATTTGAGTTTAAACAACATGTCCTTGGTGGAACATTTCAGAGGTAAAGACTTGACTTCACAACTTCCACTTGAAAGTGTGATACAGTTTAAAACATTGTGGTATTTCTGTACTTTCATATCTTGTCATTTTTTGGCTGACACATACTGGCACTAATAGATAGAAGTATCTTGTTGATCAGACTTCATGATAAAAAATGAGCACCTCATTTCTTTGGTGTCCCCTGCTTATTGTCGGAGTGATGACACCGAACCATAATGCATTACACTAAGCATTCTTTGTCAAATGAATTTGATTACAGAAAGTCACACTCATGTTCTCAGGATTAAAAAAATGCATTTCCACGAGTCCAATTCCTGTTACCACTGACAATGGCTGGCAACTTTTTCCATTTACTCGAGCAATTCCTTGCCCTAAAGGAGGTCTGTTATTACCTCCAAATTGCTGTGACAGATTGAGAAACATAGCTTTGTGAAATGTCTGGAATCGTAATGCACTGGCAGAACTTTTTTGTAATCAAAGAATGTCAATACGCTGTGTAATAAAAGTGAATCCTACTGAAACATGCCCTATTGCTCGGCCCAGGCACAAGTCATAAAACTTTTTCTTTTTTTTTTCACAATAGCCATTTCTGCTTTCAATAACTTCAGCCAAATAAATGTGTTGGAAAGTCAATTGGCTTGAGTAACTGAAGTTAGTTATTAAATATTTAGTTGCGAAGGCTCTCAGTTTAACAAGAACATCACCTAATTACATGGGTGGCTGACTTTTAGTCTTGTGAAGGCCAGACTCTTCACTCTTGTACTACAGCTTTCTTTTCCGTCCTCCTTTTTCCCGATCCTTTTCTGTTCAGCTCACACGGCACCGATGAGGTAAAGGATGTGTGGTACAAGCTTTGTTTGTGAAAGCTGAGAACACCATGAAGATTACTTTCTCCAGGTACACAGGGAATTGCGTTGACACGGTCTTTGCTCTGTTAGTGAGCCAATACATACGGTCAGAGCACACACAGTACCAAAAACATGTGTGGTGTGGTCCTCTTCTCCAATAATTACCTCCTCAATGGCCACATCACCTCATCTCCCTGGGCTATTCCCTGCTCTCTTTGTGCCATCAACACTTTCACAACATTCAGAAAAACAGTGATACACCACAGTAAAGAAGCCAGAAACAAACGCTTTTCACTCCATACACTTCTGTCAAAACAAGACGGACTCGTGATGGAAGTCCTCAGGTTAAGAAGAACCATACCTGGTTCTGCAATGATCAGTTGGGGTTGTGAGAGGGTATCCAAGTGAAAAATCTATTTTTATGTTTCCACTTCAAAGTCATAAGATTAAATATTTTTCACAGAGAGGTCCTTGCTAAACAGTCCCATTGATTAAACTGTTCAAACCCTCCCTCCTTTCATTTATGATTGAGGAAATATCTTGCCTAAATGATTGTGCTACTAATTTTGAAAATACATAAGAATAGGAAATTCATCACTATACCAACAGTACAAAACTGAATACAAAGTGTTCCAAACTACACAAAAATAACTTCCTAAAGTAGGGATGCAAGTTTTAAACAATTTACTTAAACAGTCACAGCAAGCAAGCTGCAGTCTTCCAGATTAAATAACCAGTAACATTTTTAATCTCTTCACAGCAGTTTGATGTCAAAATAATCCTCATATCTAATCTATTGGATGCTCCGACTTCTTCACTGAAATGTGTCTGTGCTCAGAGCAGATGCCCTTCATTAATTTAGTGTTAATGCTGTTAGAAGCATGTAACGAGAATCCTTGCCTTATTGGTGGATAGACATTTAATCGATTAAATTATGAACAGCAATTAATCAATTAGCAATGAAGCATCCCGAACCTAAAGCAGAGTATATTGTCAAAACTTGCAAGACATAAAATATATATATATTCTCTTTTTTTAGCTCTTATTTCCATCTTCTACCACACCTCAACTTCCAGTGTTAGCACGAACATCTATGTCCGAAAACAAAGAGTCTGAAAGAAAGAGTGGACACACAAGACCAGCAGCCAAAGATAAAAGAGTTCTCTTGAAAGGAAGCATGAGAGAGTCTTCCAAACCAACAGCAGCACACAGCCTCCACCATACCAATCATCAGATTCCTGTTAGAAAGAAACAAAGAACCCCACTGTCTCTTCAGGAAAATAAGACGCAGACAAAACCAGTGGTGGCTGAACAGCACACATGGCTCAATTGGGAGAAGATTATGGTGTAAAACTGTAAAGGTGCTGTATGAACTAAAGCGCTGTTTGGATGGAAGAGAAGCAGAATGTGTTGGACATTACTGGACATAAGGAGGAGCTGATGGAGAATGATGATAGACAGTTTGGCTTTTGTATGGGTAAGCACTGTGAAGAGAGCCGTCAGAACCACTGGTGTAGGTGATTTCCCAACACACACACACCTCTGACTTATTCCCTACAGACTGGATGAAACAGGTTGGACATCACTACAGACAGAGGCTTTGTATGCACAACGCCACACACAGCTCAGTCTACCTGCAGAGCACCTGAGCCTTTCATCAGCTCCACCTGCTGTGTGCGTTTGTGTGTGCGTGTGTGTGTGTGTGTGTGTGTGTGTGTGTGTGTGTGTGTGTGTGTGTGTGTGTGTGTGTGTGTGTGTGTGTTGCATGAGTGAGCAAGTGAAAGAGATAGCAGAGAGCCAACACATTGGATTATTTAATTGCCTGACAGCTTGTAACACACTTTCCTTTGGTCCATCTTAAAATTAGATAAGGTCAGTTAAAAAATAATGAAATACTAAAAATCCTGCATCTGACTACGGCAAAATGAGAAAACCAAGTTGACAAAAACAATTTTATCCCAAAACTAAAGCTTCATTTTTTGAGAGGTATTGTATTGAAGCCACAGGAAAGGACACACAGTTCCCAAACAATTGAAATGGATGAGTGCACCAGACCCATAACTACAGGCTGAAATGCCATTGGATAGGACTGGATAACAACCCAACATCTGCTGGCATTCAAACGTCAAGGTCGGATAAGTTGGAGCAATCCCAATAATTTTTGTAAACAATGTTTTTCTCGTCAATCAAATTTGATGACCAGCATTATCAAACAGATAGTTAGCCTGACTAAGCTCAAGATTTTTTTTCTTGCCAATAAACCATCTCCCCTAAAACTATTGGTCAAAGGAAGACTTTAGGCAAAGGGATGAAAGGAAGGTCGACATGATGGGGGAGGGGGCAAAAGTGAGGGGCAAGGGCAGTCCATGTTTAACAGAGCAGTCAACCTCCTGCAAAAATGAACTGAGCTGGAAGAGCCCAATTAGTCTAGACAAAGACTGATACAAAGAGGGTCTGGTATGGCTGGCATGCAAATGCACGCACATAAACACACATATCTTAACAAGGAATGTGGGAATAATGTCGTGCTGATGTATCTGGTCCTGTGTGAGTGGGCTGTAGGTCTCTGCTCTCAGTAAATACTGGGAAGCCGGCATCAGTCAGTGCTGCTACACTGGCAACCCACAGAAGGCAACAATCTTCACAACAGAACACAGACCACCCACACACCCACGCCTGGCTAAACCTCGTTAGCAAACATTTGTCCAGACTCCCTGAGATGTTTGAAAAAGTTTTATCAGTCAGATGCAGCATGAACGCTATAGCAAACTAGAAAATTCTGTAAAATGCAGCACACGGCCCAACACTGAGGTGAACTTACTAACCTCTTCAGTGGTTTTATATCTCTGCTAAAATCAAAATGATACAACACAAAAGTCCTTGGTTATGTACTTTCTTACCCTAAATAGTTATTAAAAGTTTAGTAATTTAGCAGTTTCTGTTTTTTTAAAGAATCTTTTACATTTGCAGTACAATTAAATAATTCAAATTGATTTATGCAAGTGTGGCTATGTCCAAAAGTCATGTCACTGTGTTTGCTTTTTCCCATAAGGGAAAATCCAGTATACAACTCACAACTAATATACATGGGTACTGTGAATCAATAATATGATGTGCAAAGTTAAGAAGACTTCTCTGGATCTAATCTTTATTATTTTTTATATAACTTTTTGGAGTTTCTTAATTTTAGCTAAATCGCCCACAAACATGAAATCTGTTTCACGGTGCAGTCTGTTAACACCTCCGAGAACCTTATAAATATGTATCCGTGGTCCTTCATTTGTTTTTCCGTCTGGACTTGTAAGGTTGGAGGAACCTTGGCAAACACAACCACAACCACAAATTTATGTATATGAATACAGAATGTTAGACTTGTGTTTCTGGATGAAGTATGCAAGGTCATAACTGATCTGACTTACTGATTAGTTTAAGCAGCTTAATATACCAGTGAGGTACACAAACTGCTTGCCCATCCATCTCACCAGCCAATCAATAATCACGACGACACTGATGATGAATGAAGTTAAATTGAAAGCAAATGCAATACACCAACTGGTGTGGTAAGTTTGGAATATTTATTCTAAATGTGCTTCGAAAAAAATATTGATACGGGGCTCCGTGTCTGACAGAAAACAAGAGATTTTTGTCCCACAACAATGAGGGCTCATCTATTCACACATTAGTGAAAGAAAAAGAGGAGCGAGAGTAATATATACAGTTGTCATAATCTCCAATAAAAGGTATTTAAATTAAATAATCCCTATTTATCATATCACTCCGTAAATCCTTTCTGCATTACGGTATTTAATTTGATCAGGTGTGATGAAAAAGAATCTCAAAAATAAACAGCACAAAAAGAAATGCATTCTAATAAAGATAACGACACGAGGTTCTCGTCACGTCACATGCAGAAGATTGCCTACACATAAAACTGAACATATAAACCAACCCACAATGCAACATGCCTGCATAAACACATAACACATGAATACACCCATAATCACGGATGCCTACATGCTTCCCACATGGAAATGCATGTATTAACATAAAGCACCAATGTTGTCAAATGGACAAAGCATGTGTTAAATGGGTGTAGGATGATTGCTTTCAACGACCCAGCAAAGTTAGATGGTGGAAATCAAATGAATGGTATTCCCTAATATGATTTTGAAAACCAACAGATGGCTTCTCATTTCCTTCGCTAAATCCCCCAAAGCTGCCAAACTGTAGTAGTTATATACACAAACACACACACACTCACACATACAGACACACACAGACACATGGGCAAAAAGGTACGGAAAATTAAGCAGGAAGGAAGGAAGGAAGGAAGGAAGGAAGGAAGGAAGGAAGGAAGGAAGACTGAAAAACAAATCATGTAGGCTAATAGGCTACCTTCGGTGAACCTTCACAGAGTCTTATCTAGCTCAACTGGCCTCACATCTCTCCTGCCAAACATTCTGTGGGCGGTCCAGTGTTTCGGCCCTAAGGTTCAGCCACGGAGGCACCGCGTGAAGCCCAGTGATCAAAGAGAAAGCTCACTAACCAACTTGGACCGTGTTGAGCTTCTGGCATCGCTCCAGCACGCTCCTATGTCATCAAGACCCCTGATGTTGTTGCAAAAGCGTTAACATATGTTTCTGTGTGCAGTCGAGCCGCTCTGTGTGAATTGTGTATGTGTGTAAGATCAAAGACGTCTTGGAAATTTCAGCACAAAACAGGCCAGGGTGGGGTGTTTAGTTTTGAACTATATTTGACAAAGCAAGTCAAATATGATAAATGTAAGTTTGTAACAAAGAAAAAAAAAATTTAATGTAAAACACGCAGAGCATTTACATCCGTTAGACCGACACTCATTTGCTTCCCCTGCTCCATAACAAAAGGAAGCTAAAATTGCTCTTATTTGCTTATAGTTTAAACTGGATAGTAATTATACCTAAAGGCTTTTCTCCACTGTTGTTCATGCAAAACTAGAAAAGAAATTATGAGATGGAAAGGAGGTAATGCAGCCTGACTCCACACTGAATAATGTCTGCCATAATCAGAAAATGAGTTTAAAAATTTGCTTAGTTACGCTTTAAATTCAAATCCTATAATCTTGGGAATGTGTGTTGTCACCACTATCATACCTTATTCACTTCAAAACAGACTAAATCCAGACTCTTATTGAAACCTACCAGGCTGCCTGCAGAAAGTGTACAAAACACACCAGTTCTGCTGCACTACACAAAGTGATTAGGACATGAACTCAGCCAAAAAAATCTAGTAGTTCTTCATCTTCAAGTCAGCTTAGACACCTCTGATCTCAAGGCCTCTTCCAATGGAAATCAGTTTATTGCTACAGGGAATTAAGGAATTTCATTGGTCTGCTTTGCTAACATAAGACTGATTTCCAAGCTCTTACTGTGAAGCCAAACAACAGTTAGCTAAGTGAGCAGAACCACTCTTGTTTTCCTGGAGCCACATGTAATTCTGAAACAAGAAGCACTGCTCTCCAAGTGGCAGCTGTCCAGGCTTTTTTGTTCCACTGATAAATGTAGCTCTCTAACTAAGACAAACAGCCAAGTGTTCCAACTAAGAGACAAGTCAAATACCCAGACTCACCCACACTGAAACGACAGCTCAGACCGAATACTGTGGTTACAAGGTCGTCTGCATAACATCCATATTACACGCCTGCGAAAGCAGCGATTTATTCCAAACAAATAAGAAACTGACTATTTACGAACTGTAATGAAGCAGTGATGTTGTTCTCATTCGTATTAGGTGAAAATAGCTCGCTTTTTTCCCTCATACTCGGCCGCGTCTCATGACAGCGCTACAGTATTTGATCCTGGAATTAGAGCAGCAGTGACAGGCTGGTGTTTCATCCTGGCACCCCACTCATCTTGAGAGTGAAGCGCCTGTGGTTGTCTCTACAGTGCAGCTCCTCGTACTGTAGGCTTCCTCTCGCCGTGACATGCAACAGATTACATAACTCTGCCACTGCATGGCCCTGAGGCTTCAACTATCTGCTACTGTAGCCATGAGACTGTCAGTGACCCCCATCCCCCAAACGTATACACACACACACACACACACACACAGAGCGCTTTCACATAGTTACACACTCAAAGTCACACAAGTCGCCTTGTATCTCGAGAGCTCTGGGAGGCGTGCGCTGGCTGGTATCAAACCTATTGTTGGACTATGTACTCCATGCACAGGAACACACACATAAGACTCAGAACAATGCTTTGCTGGCTTAAAGAAATGCCACATGACTAAGTGAACTACACAACAGTGCTTGCCTTCACTACTGAGGCAGTTTCAGAACATTCTGAAACATTCTGTCCTTCATATATAGAAGATATCAAAACGGCAACAGGATGCAAAATGCTTCTTCTTTAGAAATGACTCAAGAAGGCTTTCAATACAAAGATGAAACAGCCTGATGTCTCTGCTCAAAATAAGGAAAGATGGCTGTGAATGAATGGCAGTTAGTCTTCTCAGTCCTACGTAAAAAAAAAAAAAAGTAAGAAAAAAAAAGAAAATAGAGCCTTGACGCCTACATTCATCCTCTGTGGACCATTACAGAAAACACACCTATTCAGCTGGGTTATATAAAAAGTAAATGAAGTGAGAATGCAACATCCCACAGTCCTTTTACTCGCACACTACAACATTAAGCCTCTTCATCTTTACAGCAAGGTTGGAGTCACTGACTGTATCACATCTCCATAAAAGTAAATCTCTATAAATCCACTGATAGAAACTTTAAGGCAGTTTAAATTCACTCCCCCCCGACGTGTCAGCAGGGATTTAAGACTGACCCGACTTACATCAGCTTGTCTTTCTGTCCTGAAACACACACAGTCATTCAGTGAATGAGATTGAGCAGTCCCACTGAGGCTGTCTAAGGGATACATGTTTAGGTACTTATTATAATTATTACTAATGTTGTGTTGGTGTTGTGTTGTTGGTGCTAGTACAACAATTTCCCAGAGGTTCATACCAAAGGGATCAATAAAGTTGTATCTATCTATCTATCTATCTATCTATCTATCTAGCTGTACTACTACGACAATCAAAGATAAATACATCATTTTCCTTTATTTTTCCATTTAATGTAGGTCAACTGTTATTTATTAACTACATGACTGAAAGGCAACAGGCACCAGTTAGTTTATTAATGCATTACTTGACTGCCTTTAGATTATCTGTCAGAGAGCATTTCAGTTGGCATTTTTTTTTCAGTGTGAAGTTGGGGAATGAAGGGACTGAGAGATATGGGGAAAGACCCCTAGCAGGGCCTGGCAATTTGGCAAAAATATCTATTTGTGATTTTTCTGACATATACTGCAATTTGATTTGTGATTTAATTTTTCAAAGTCAAGCTTCAGTTCACAGTTCTTTCACTGTGCAATAGGTTTAAAACATGTGATGGAGCTTTACCACATGACATACCACAAGTGTGACTGTCACACACGGAGCACAGCAGGAATTTGCGCTGACAACTCTGGATCAGACAAACATACGGTGGCTATGCAAGTCTAAACCACGCAGTATACATTGATCAAGAGCAAGCATGGGAAAAAAAAATTACGTTTCCATTTTCTCAGTTTAAATGAAACTCAATTGCAGCATTAGTCTCATTACTTAATAGCAACAATTCCTAGATGCTAAACAGCAACCTTTGCAATTTGCTAATTGCATTGTTTAACATTATTTTAATTTGAAACGATCACTTGTTCAGCCCCTAGTCCTGAACCAGACTCAAAATTATTTATCAAACAAAAAAGGCCAACAGTTGATGCAAATGGGAAACACCTGAAGACAAAAGGCATTTCTTAAGATAAAGCTCTAGTACAGTGGATATGGCGTCTTGCCTAAAGACACATCAGCAGAGTCCTCTATGCTCACATATAGATGCTCTCCACCTGTTGATTACAACAACATTCAAAACAACGTTGAAGATGGGATTAAAATATTTCTGTTCTTTATGGTAAGAGTCAAAGGTTTGAAAAAGTCCCTGTAGATTCCCTAATTTTGCAATTTTTCAACACAGCTGCAAGGAGCCAAACTGGCAGCTTCCACTAGCGACTAATAACTAATCCATCCATCCATCCATTATCTATACACCACTTAATCCTCACTATAACTAATCCATCCACAAAATGTCAGATATTTTGCTGTAATTAACTTATTTTTTTTAAATCAAGCACGCTATAAGATGACTTAATAATTTTGGTGATGCCAGACTAAGCAGTCACGGCATGCGATGATTTTATTATTTTTCAGAGCAGCAAAGCTCAAATGGGACACAGAGGTGAAGGCTGCTGCTGGAGACGTGATGAGACCGGCATTACAAGAAGTGAATATCAAGCAAAACTCATTTCCACATGAAAGGAAAAATGATTCATAATGACCCCTTTGGAAAAACAGTGTCCGCTCTCTAAAACTTGTCATTAATTTGTGACTTGCATTGACACAATGGGCTTTTATGTGCATGTACCTGACAGTGTAAACACAGAGGCTCACTGTTTAGTAGCTGCGACTACTGCAAGGCAACCTTGAATTTGAATCCAACATCGACAGAGCTTTAGCAGCCTTTGTGCTGTACTGATATACTCTAAAATCGCCCTCACCACCGTTAAGTACCTATGAACTCTTGCAATATCATGCAATTTGCTGACGTTAAAGCAGAGTTTAATTTTTACGTAAAAGCTGCAGGATTCACAAATGTCGTTGATCTTTATAAGCAGTTCTTCTACATCAGTAGGCTCTCGCTGTTCTTCTCATGGATGCATGGCTAATTTAATTAACAAGCAATATATCAGTCAATGTTCCAACAGCAATGAATTAATAAATAAAAATGACTGAAAGCGCAATTTCTAGTGAAACAATTATTCAATTTCAGCTTAAATCTAATCTATTTTAAAAAGGATTGACCTAAAGCCCAGCACTAAATTGATTTAGCGTGGCAGAGGAAACGTAAACATGCTCATCAGTGTGAACATTAGAGGGGGAATTAAGGGAGACGTGTTGAAATGTGACTTTGGTTTGCAGGAGCACAACTGACACAAACATGTGCGCACAAATAGACAAACACATTAAATCCAATTAAACAAAAAAAAAAGAAAACTGAGGATTTCATTTGTTCTAACCTGAGAGGCAGATGAAGGTCATGTAATCTCCCTGACCACCAGTGGCCAGGAAAGGGATCTTTTTCTTGGTCCTCCGTTTCACCTGCACGGCAGCAAGCATCTTCTCATCGTGGGGTATGAAGACCTCCTTGTTGATGGCTGACTTGACGCTCATTGCTGAATCAGGCAGGCGTAAACAGCTCGCAAACAGTTAAAGTGGAGAGGTCCAACGTTCACTGAAGAGGAGATGAGAGAAAAAAACAGCACATGAAATTAGATTCAGAGAAACTGGCCAAGCAAAAACAGTGTGAAAACTGAGAGCAGATAAAACACCATGACCCTAATTATAAAGTTATATGTACTGGTGGTATGTCTAAAACAGCGATGAGTTAAATGCTTAGCGAAGTAAAACTATGCAATTATCAGAGGATGGGCTGAAAACCTGACAAAATCTTCTTCTTTTTTTCTGACTTTTGTTATCATGAGACAAGCAGGAGAAGTCATCATGTCATGGAAGAGTTAAAATTGTACAACAAGTGTCTTTTTCTAGTTCCACAACTTCCGCCTTGGGCCAATCGCTACCCTCCGTCTCCAGCAGACACACACCCACACAACCAATCTGAATTCATACACGCTCTGCTGCTCACAGTGTATAGCACGTTAAAGTAATGACACGGGGAGCAAACGCTTCCAAAACAGAGAGGAGCTGCATCTCTCTGTTCTGCAGCCAGTCTCCACATTCCATATCTCTAAATGTTTTGCCAATGTTCTCCTTGGAAGCACTGCCACTCACAGAGATGAAATGACTTGAGCTGAGGCTGTTAACAGTAGTGGTAAGTCTCACTGATACAGAGCAGCAATTGTGTTTCTATTATTACAAGCCAACGTCTGCTAGGGAATTTATTTCTTGGACACTGGGAATATAACACGAGAGTACACAGCAGCATGTCTGATGGTGTCAGGGAAAACTGTGCTTACTTGGCCTATCTGTCCTCAAGTGCAGGATACAGTCATAAAGAAGGGGGTTAATTAGGTCCAAACGCCCTCATGAGAACTATGGAACGTAATCATTTTCCCAGCCACACACATTCATTTGAGACGGCTCACAACAACATACCGCACAGGCCACCGTGCCGCTGATGAACCAATCTGTCAGTCTCAACCAGTGAATGAATTACTCTACTGCAAGGCCAAGCAAGGCAGACTGCAAAACAATGTCTTCATCAAACTGACTTGCTAATAAACAACTGCCCACAAACACTCAGCTGTTGTCCAACAGTGCAGCACGCTTCAAAATGAGTGCTCAGCAGCTGAACAGAAGCAAACAGCATCTAAGTTTCATTGAAACTAGCCCAAAACCTGCAGGGGCACAAAGTTTAGACGGCAATAAAAGGTGCACAAGCCAACTTCCCCAACCCCAAACGTAGTGGCTGAAAGGCTCCTATTGTTGACTGGTGGTCATTGTTAAAATAGGATTACGTCAGGCCAGAAGGAACACTTCAACAGCAGCACAACATAAAAGCTTTGGACACAATAGCATTGTTAGAATATAATGCAATCTAATAAGTAGTCTTGCAGAAAGAAGTACGTCCATAAAGCTATTATTGTTGAGTGTGTTAGCTCCATGGTAATTTACTCAGACAGCATTTAGTAGTGATTTCTCATTGAATTGCATTACAGGAGTACAGGTGCTCTACAAAGTGGCATGAAGCATCGGCTCTGATACAGGAATTCATAGAAATGTAACAGATTTCACAAAAATATAACATATTTTAAGACCACTATATTACACTGTATTAAATTGCACATCTCCTACGACAAATGCACTCAGACATATGAAACGCTCACTGCATTAGGACAAACGAGGGATTTAAATTTCTCACATAAGTGCATGTGATATTACAACACATAGCTATCACTATGTACTCAGAATTAAATTCCAGTGTAACTTAGATGTAGATATACTATTTTCATTTGAGAAAATTATCAAGAATACTGCAAGTAGCACAAGTTTTATTCAGCAGTTGCATATTTACAAACTTTTTTTTTTTGTAATTGTTTATGTATGAGGGCTGCCGGCTTCCTCCCACAGTCCAGAAACATGTTGAGGTTAATTGGTGATTCTAAATTGTCCGTAGGTGTGAATGTGAGTGTGCTTGGTTGTCTGTCTCTAAGTGTAGCCCTGTGATAGACTGGTTACCTGTCCAGGGTGTCCCCTGCCTTCACCCAATATCAGCTGGGACAGACTCCAGCCCCCCACGACCCTAGTGAGGATTAAGTAGTGGATGGATGGATGGATGGATGGATGGATGGATGAGACAGTTACAGCTCTGTTGAATATTTTGTCCATCTATCCATCTTGCTCTCTGCTCTTTCAGCAATGCAAGCTTTCACAGTAAACAAAACCCCAAGCCAAGATTTTGTGAAGAGTAATTACAAAGCTAATAAATATGACTTTCTTTGGAATTTAAAAGACGTCCAACATCCAAACTTCGGTTAAGAAAGAGACGTTAAGTTTCCTATAAAAATAAGCACAGAGCTGTGTTGCCTTCAACTCTGTCAAAATGGGAACAGCTCTTTCAACTGGGGCCTTTAAAGAAAGGCATGCACCATGCAAAACTGGGTTTGAGCTGTATGTGCAGGTCACACTGAGCTTATTCCAGGACTCAAAGACCTGCACTGTGCCAATCCAACCTCAAAGTGCACAAACAGCACAGCGCTGAAAAGACTTGGGCAGCGTGTCCTGAGAAATTTACAAGCGTCCTCAAGATTCTGAGGTAAGCTCTGAATTTTTAACTTTGTATTTATGAGTTTACCTAAATGGCAGTTAAACATCTGAGTACATAAAAGCTATTTGTATTCAATCTGAAGACAACAAAGATTTTTTGTTTTTTTGTTTTTTTTTCTTGATGAGGGTAAATATAAATGTACAAACAGATTCTTTTCCAACAACCATCCAGGACATAATACAACTGTATTCATACTCATTTATATTTAGACAGTAACTGCACCAAATGAGGACACTCTTGCCCTAACTGCTGTCTTACATTCCATTCTCACTTAAACAGATATACTAAAGAATACAAAACCAGAAAATCAAGGTTAACTGCTGAGAAGTCACTGGTCTTGTTGCTGTCTGGTGGCAATTCAACACAGCGAAGTTCCTCTCTGTGGAAGCCCTAATCCGTAGCTTCTCTAACTCTTCCACACCATCCTCCAGCTAAGAGGGAAGGCTGCCCACATCTCCCCTCAAGCTGTCACCAGCGCATATCCCCCCTCAGGTGGCCCGCTGAAGCATGAAGGGAGGGAGGGATAAGGAGATGGGGGATGCGAGGAAAAAAACAAGAGGTAGGATAGGAGGAAGAGGCAGACAGGAGCCTCCAGGCAGTGAAATGTAGCCAGCTCCAGTGTACAGCTTGTGGTTTGACTTTGAGTGGTCGTATACAATGCTCACAGCGCAGGGCTGAGCAGCTGTAGCCAAGGAGCTGCTGTAGCAGTGAAAACAACGCACATATATTTAACGGCTGCTTATCACCCCATTTTCAAGCATACCCCCTTTCGAAAACACTTCATTAACTGTGGCTGTGTATTGCCAGGCAGTCAAAGGAGCAGCGCTGTTCCCTTGCTCCCTTTTGCCTCATGCGGTAATGTGAAATGTGTTCAGTCAGTGCTCACCGCTATCCTGGGACCTCAGTGGAGAGGGGTCTTTGAGTTAGCCTGCACAGCCACTTCTTTAAGCATCAATGCAGTTCCCAGCCGGTGCATAGAAGCAAATGGGAATCTGCCACAGAAGCAGCAGGAGCAGAGGAAATGGGTCCAAAAGACAGGCAGATGATGTGGGCCTTAACATACTGAAATGAAGGTGTGTCTTTAATTTCCTTTGGAGAGACATCAAGCTCAAAGCCAAACCAACAGTTGGCACGGGGTTAAACAAGACCATCTGTAATCCATCTGTTACCAAAAATATTTACTATGCTGTTGGTGTAATTAAAAGTCTGGTAGCTGTTGCATCAATTACTTAGCAAGCCATTAGAAATAAGTCATAGATATAAAGTAGTGAGCTACAGCATACTGTGGATGTAAAATTGTGAGCTAACACAGACTAAAGGACAAGGGAAATTATAGATTTTAAATGTGCTTGCACTTGTCTGACCTTTTTGAGGAGCAATTATTTTGGACAATGAGAACACTTTTAGAAAGTGAGGGTAGTTTGAGTAGTCCTATTTTTTTTAGGACTGTGATTGTTGTGACTTGGTTGCAGGATTAGGGTGAGATATAAGTTCAGTTTAAGGTAAGGGCTAGGCATGAGAATGTGTGTGTGTGTGTGTGTGTGTGTGTGTGTGTGTGTGTGTGTGTGTGTGTGTGTGTGTGTGTGTGTGCGTGCCTGAGAAAAAGCATGATAAGCATGGGAAAACACATTTTTGTGTCTTATCTGTATTCCTAAGAGAACAACCACCGCTGAGTGGGAATTAGAAGTTCTCCTTAACTCAGTGTATTTAAGATTTCCCTTTTAGACTCTGGCAGCTTCAGCCTAACCTTTGTGTGTTTATACTTTGCTGTTGGATATCTGTACATAGACAGCACTGCAGAACCAAGCACAAACAAGACTTTAGGTCTCTGAAAAATGCTAAGAAAACTGTCTGTTAAAAAACTGAGCAGTTAACTTGTTTTGGGAAAATTGCTACAGTCCACACTGAGATTGTAACAATAATATTTGACTAAATCCTTAAAAAACATTTTAAATATTGTGGTGCAATAGGCAGAAATGCCCAGCAGGTAGCAACACCCAACTTGTACCATCTCATAGTTTAACAGTGTTTCTTATGAGGCCCATGTGCCATATTGGAGCGACGGTGACGACTGCATTCTTGAAATAAGCACGTTCAGTAAACATACAGCTGCACTGCACTGGTGTGTCAACAAGCAGTTTTTCCATTTTTTTTCTTCCTCGTAAGGCAATAACAAGAAAAGGAATGACAGTCAGTCTACCAACAACAGAAAACAAGAGCAAAGGAATAGATATCACTTGTAAAAAGGGGTGTGGACTAAACCTTAGAATCAGTATGGCTTACAAAAGAAGTACATCACAAATTATAGAACATAATGATCTGGCAAGATAACCAACAAAATAAATAATAAATCTTCCTCTAGAAGCTATTCAGCTACTCCTCCCACACACATTTGACTGGCTTTGGAAACTTTCAAAGACAAAATAGTTTCTTTCATTCCATACCGCACTCAAAGACGCATGAAAGAAATAAAACACTTCGCCTCATCTACTGCCTCTCATGCATGTCTTTCATATTGACTCATTGCTCTGTACAAGGCCTTGATTTTACAGAGAAAAAAAACTCCAACAGTGCACCCATCTTCATAGATTAAATCTTTAGAGAGTGATGTCATTCAACAGTGTCACTGTGAGTGAGCAGCATCCAACATCGCCACATGAACAGATGGTGAATGTTACCTCTCATAAAATAATTGAGAGATTACACTATCTACCCTGCTGTTATTGTGGTGTCAGCTCCAGGCTTGTGATGTCCCAAACTTCAATCTTACATGAGTGGAGCACCACATTACACATAACAGTAGAAACAGGGTTTTACATACACAGTAAAAACGTACAAGAATCCTGTTTGTTGGTAAGGTTTAATAATACTAAAAACTGTTATTATGTTATTCAGCTACACATTCCAGTTCATGCTGAGAAGAAGCTCTCTGGTATTTCACAGTACAGGACTTGAAGGTCAAACAACAAAGCCCAAAGGTTTGGCAGTATATCTACAGTTTAACACCTCAAAGCTGCACTTGGGGAGTCAAAGAAGCTCCTTATCTGTGGTAGCTTCACTTTGAAACTGGACTGTGAAATACCATGTCAAACTATTTCTAACCTTTTGTGATTACAAAGTCAAAAATCAGCACAATTTTAGGGAAGCTTATTCAAGCTGGTTAAGACTATAATCCAGATGAAATAGAACGCTAATTATTACATTTGAAATAATTAAATAAATTGATTACTTAAAAACATATGAACTGGCAGGCAGAAAATGTTGGACTTGCACATCAGAACACATAGTGCTGTAGTACCAGGCTGCGCCACCAGATGGAGCATCTTACTGTTTAGTGAGATAGAGTTACAGGTGTGTTTGCTGACCAGGTGTAAGGGAAGAAGAGTGCACCTCCCTGTTAAACTGCCAACTGTGGCAGTTATGATGAACTTGGCAGCATCACGTGGAGAAAAAGGTGTCTGGTGGCTCTCAACTGGAGCGGTATGAGGAATATTTTGATAGCAAACAGCTGTGATGAGATTAATGATGCTACAAGTTAATTATTGTGAAAGAGTGCATCTCATTTGCTGTATTTAACACTTTAGTGACCCGAGGAGACAGTTGTTCATTATTTCAATTGTGTTGTGTTTGAATTTTGATTGTTGTGAGTGAGGAGGTTTTCAGTATTTCTGTGTTCTAGAGCATTGGCGGGCACCATGACAAAGATTTCTGACGTGGTTAATGGCCCAATGAGCAGAGAATAAGCCCAAGTTTACTGGGGCAGCATTCTTGTAGCCCTGGGGCTAATGTAACTGGGACAATTCTGCCTTGAACATCAAATGTCTATGGGGAAAAATGTTTTTTCTTATAAACATATGGAAAATGTCCATTGTGTTTCACACATTTCACATATTAATCAGTGATCGTTAATGTAGCTGACAACTGGGTAAGAAAATTATTTGAAATTTTCATCAATAATCACAGTCAAATCATGTCGGCTCATGAACACAGTCTGTCTGCCGTCTTTAACTTCCAGATCTCTTTAAATGTGTTTGATTTAGTCAAATGTACTTTACTTAATAAATAAGTTAAGCATGTACGTACAGGAGGGTAAACTAGAACACTAAACAACATCACCAGACTTACAAGTTATCTCAAACTCATCCAACAGAAATGACAGCCAGTGCTGCAACTCAACTATGTTTTTTTCCAAATTCAGCATCTCGCACTCAGTTTTCTTTGCAAACTCTCAGATACATTGGATGCTGAGCTGCTCTCGCTCCCTGTGCATCACTTCAAAACAACTCAGGGGAAAAACAGTTACTTTTTCTCATTCATTTTGTTTTTGAGACAGCAGGGCGTCTGGATTCCTCACAACCAAATCTAAATGAAGAGCTGTTTCATGTATGACTTCAAGCCTGAACCACTGTGTTTATTGTGCGGATAACAACATCAGCAAGGCAAGAAATTACAGTACAGACATTCTAGTTTTCTCATAGTTGAAAAGTTTGTGCTCAGCAGAGGGATCAAACTGATTTTCAGAAAGTGAACAGAGAAATGCATGTCAACATCCATAATTGGCCATTCTGAGAGATGCTCCTCCTACGGAAATTTGTAGGCCACTTTGTTCTGGAGGGAGTATTACAGCAGTTTGCCTGAAATGCTCTGATGGGATCAGAACCATTCCTTGCCTCCAGATCCTTCTTATTATTTTATCATTCGTTTTTCACCCTGTCTCAGTTATTTATGTCTTTAATAGGAGTAGTGTATGTTTTTTCCTTAACAATATGCAAGGCAACCAGTGAACACCGTGGGACAAGAAGCAGATGACAACGTACACAAGAACAAACTGTGTATGGCCGACTGATGTCTAGTTGATGTTATGAAATAAGAGAAACCATACATCACAGAAACGAATAGCGCTCCATCAACGCAGCAAGCTGAGCAGGACCTTAGTCTTTTCACTCAAAAAGAAAAGATATGGAAAGAGACCCATCCATTTTCCGGGGTGACTCAGCTGTTAGTGAGGGTTATATAGTGCCAGGGAGGCATGGTCTAACGATGAATCAATGAATGATATGCCAGGCTCCCAAATGAGCTCATTCTTTATAGCGCAGCACCTTATAGCAATAAAACATTTGAGAGGGACTGGGTAAACAGCGAAAAGCAAACGTAGAGCACTTACCAATAGATGTCTCGAACACTGCAGGGATCATTACCACAATGACTCACTTATACACAGAGGCAACAGCACGAGGCATTAACAATACAAAACTGAATATACAATGGCCCTGTGGTAGTGTGCATAACCAAAACAGTGGATATAGTTGATGCAGTTAGAGCAACAATCTGAAAAAATTGTAAACACAAAAAGAAAAAAACAGTCTCATATCAGTGTTAATCAGCCTTGGTGCATGATTTTATCAAATTTCTTTTAAATATATTGCAAACAGAGGTGCTGGTGAACATCACGGCACAGGGCACAGTAATGCCTGTAATGCAGGGAATGTGACTACAGCTTCAGCGATTCAGATTTCTCAGGGACTCTAAATCTTCGTGTCATTTTGTCAGACACACTGAAAGGCTGGTTTTGTTCTCCTTCTCACTGTGTGATCTACTGAAGAAAGAACCATCTTTATGTCTTTATATGTCTGCCTCCAAGGATACGTTCTGTCTCGCAAGCGAACAAGCTGAGGTGGTGGCCACGGTTAGGGAGCCGGCTCAACAGTTTACATTATGGACACTGAAGTATGGGCGAATGTATGAGCTTATCTTTGATGGCATGCCGCCAGAGCAAATTAAAGCCTGAACTCCAGAATACGTAGAAGCAATATGTTAATGTAAGTGGGTTAGTTAAAGCCATTGGGAAGCACAGAGGTAGGATTAGGAGCCTCGGAGCTAATCTGAACCAAACGGCCTCCCAGGTCCCGACCTGTCAGAGAAACAGCGGCGGAGATGTGTCGGAATTGCTCTTCTGGGATTCTGGTGTTTAAATACAGCCAGCTTCTTGGTGAAGAGCCAGGCAAAGATTTTTTAAATGGATTAAAATCATTGATTGTCATCAAACCAAAACAAGCATGCTTTGCAAAAATGAGGACATTTTTGGCAAATGAATCGGGTTTTTTTTTCTTTTTTACAATAAATATCCTTTTGGCATTTGCTTGCTTTAGGTGTCTCTAAGTGACCTACAATGGCTCTAAACTATATTCCTTGGACTAAAGAGAAACACTAGATATTTGCTTTTAAAACCTGCTTTTCCACCTTTGTTGTACACATGCCACATCAAAAACAACAACTTGACTTGATGATGCTGAATGTTGTTGCATTAAGTGTTAACGCCACTGTCTCTGCTGAGGACTCATTAAGCTGTCAGCCACACATATGGCACATCAGGAAACAAAAACAACTGTTGCCTTAAAATGTAGACTACGTGAGGATAACACTTTGACACCAATCTAGTATTTTATGATCTCTAGCTGATGGTGTTTCGTTTTGAGCAAACAGCCTGATGACACAGTAGCACAGCAATCACCCAGTTGGACTCCACCCAAAACCCACTGACAGCAGTTCACTGGAATATCTGCACTTCCACAGAAAAACAACTTACTCTGCCGGACAATTTACAGCTAGAATTTAGTTTCCTTTACAACAACAACAACAACAGTGTGACAGGACGACGTTAGCTAACAAACAAAAACAAACAAACAAACAAGGAGGTGCGGCTCACCTATGAGAAAATGTCTGTTGTTTGTGAAGAAAATAACTTGAATTCAGTGGAAGCAGACACTTTAACAGGGAAATATTTCCAAAACATTTGATTAATAATAAGTAAGTTCGGCTAACGGTTAATTAGCTAGAGTCGCGCGCACGCTTGATTTCACCGCAAAGTGTTTGGACGGATTATAAATTAAAAACCTCCTCCTTCAGCAACTAAACTCGTCTTCTGAGCAACTATTTCTACATTTACAAAGTGACACGGACTCACCGAGTGTTATCCACGTGCGGCTCCACTAAAACTGTGTTATTCGTCTTCCAGCTGTCACACTTTGCTTCTTCCTCCAGCAGCTTCTTCTTCTTCTTCCTTATTGTCAGCTGTCCTCTCAAACCAAACCGGAGCATTTCGTGTTTAACATCGCGTCGACTTCACTTCACTGGTAGTTTTTTGGGTTTTTTTTTTCTTCTTCTCTCTCCTGCTGCCGGAGATCCAGTCCGTCTGGCTGCCTGTGTGAGTGTGGATGGAAACCAGTAGCAGGTTCCCAGACACACAGCGCAGCCCGCCAATCACGGACCGTGTCACAGCACCACGTAGCCCGCATGGTCTGGGAGTCTCCAGAGCCACAAACGAAGAAGAAGAAGAAGAAGAAGAAAAAATTCCCAAGGCGAGGTGGGAATTGTGGATGGATGTTTATAGCCTCCAGTGAAATCATAAAACACTTGAATGTAATCTGCCGTGGCGTTTCACTGGCAATTTCCAAACTCAAAAGCATTAAAGAGGCTCTTAGTGAGATGATTTAAGGTTGTTCCACTTTGGCAAAATTACACCTCCAGTACAGGATAATTCCAGGGATCTGTTGCCATGACTTAATGGAGTGCATGGTTGCAAGATGAAAGGAAAAATCAAATTCAGATGAACCTTTTAAGTTGCATACCTTATTTTCAGGAGTTGATCTAATAAAGATGGTAATTGCATCAACTCAATATTGTGTCTGATTAGAACTCAAATTTCTGCATTAGTTGATTTAAAAGCAATATTCAAATTAAGGTAACCTAATAAAACTGGCTTTCTAACAACATTTTTCTTCACCTTGAGTTCAGGATTTCATGTCCTGTCCCCTGTCTTAACATCCATCCACCCACACCATTGTTTGCACTATTTCTTATACTTATATGTACATTTTTGATTTTTTATTTTATTTCTATCTCGTATATGTGTACCTCTATTTAATGCTGCTACCAACAATGTGAATTTCTCCACTGTGAGATAAATAAAGGCATATCCTATCTTATCTTATCCATCCATCCATTGTCTATTCACCGCTTAATCCTCACTCGTGTCACAGGGGGGGCGTCTGGAGTCTATCCCAGCAGACTCAGGTAACCAGTCTATCGCAGGGCAACACTTAGAGACAGAGCACACTCACATTCACACCTACGGACAATTTAGAATCACCAATTAACCCCAACATGTGTTTGGACTATGAGGGGAAAGCTGGAGAACCCGGACAGAACCCACGTTGAATGGGGAGAACATGCAAGATCCACACATAAAGGTGCTAACCACTGAGCCACCCTGTCTTAACATGCCTCACAATTTTAGCTGGTTAAGACTGATAATTAGAAATATTTGTGATTTGGAGAGGAAAGGTGTAGTTTGTTGGTTTATTGTATTAGAAGTTGCCATAACTCGAAAAGAGTGATGCAAACTGCTGCGTTACTTTTTTCCTACATTATTTCTTAGTGGGTAAGAATAGAAAATAGTTGAAAGAATGTAAGAATATTAGATTGTAAGAATGTAAGATGTAATGTATATTGCTGATTCTTTCCACGACACTAGCACTGACATTTTAAGTGTCAAAGTATGACAGTACATGACACAGATGTGGACCTTTCCCAACGTGACACTAAAAAAATAGATTTTGCAATTTTGCCTGCTAGACTTACAGAGTGAGTTAAAGCTCTTACTAAACATTCTGATCAGTTCAATTCGATTCAGTTCAGTTCATCTCATGGCACTTTACATTAAAAAGTAAAGACCTTACCATAAGTATATCATAGAAAGAAAACCAAAAAATCCAAAGTTGTTCTTTAGGAAGGAAACACTCCCCCATAACTGAACAAACCTCTGACAGAACCAGGCTCGGGCAGGCCGGTCATCTGCTTTTATCAGTTGGGGTTGAGGTTAAAGGATAGCAGACAGAAATCAGCAACAACACATAAGAGAACACTAAACATTGGTGAGGCTGGTAACGTCAGAAAGCTCTGGGGATAGAGATACCAGCAGAGAGGACAAAACTACGGGAGTGAAAAGACAAGAAGTCAGTGGCATGCAATGGTGGCATTCCAGACATTATTATTATTATACTGGCAAAATATTTACTGACCTTTTCTATGACTCAAACTTTAAATATCTCTGATTACAGTTAGCTCCCGTCACAATAACTATGACAACATTCCCCGAGGTCACCATGAAAACATCGCTTTGAAACTTCAAATAAGACACACTGTCACAGCTCGCTTTGTAGCTCACATTGCAGTGACACTTTAAATTGTTACGGGGATATTTTAAGGTTATTGCTTAATGCTTTCATTTCTTTGTTTCTCTGAAATGGAACAACTCTGATTACAGTAAGCGTCCTGCACTATAATTTAGCCAACAGTAAGAGATCATTTACCCAACGACGCCATAAAGGATGAAGCAGCTTAAAGTCCCTCTCTGGTAATTCATTAAACCGCTAAAAACCCCATCTGTGTGTATTTAAATAGTCCATTTAGAAAGAAAAACTATCCCTTCTTGTCTTAAAACGGCTTAGATGCGGTTTTACGACGCTGCTTTCACTAGAATGTATAGATGGATGAAGTGTCCAGCTCTTTCTCCATCCACTTCTACTTGCTGCAGCTCAAGCACACCAGCTCCCCGACGTCTGCTCAGAAACTGCTGGCTGCACGGTTGCACATTGTAATGTTTGAGTAATTCTAAAAATACATGCTCAAACAGACGCTGATTCCAAAGAGGAATAAGGATACAGAACGCCACACCCTGCAATTTAGCAGGACTGGTTTGTTAGACCCGATTCTTTAGTCGGAAGCCCAAGAACAAGCCGGAGAAATCTTCAGTTCTCAGTTGTATAATTTGTTTGTTTCAGTCACAGGTAAAGTGAGGCAGCGCTGGAATTCAGAGGGACAGAGAGGAATCTCATGTCCAGCTGAACTGAGGTTTTTCGGCTCCAGGTTACAGATATCTTCTTGGGCTGGACCTGCCCCGAACATAGATAAGATTTGTACGCTACGGAGTTTAATTGGCCAGTTACCAACGGTGTGGACAGGCATAGCTCTTCTGCACTCTGTCCACGTCCTTGATATTTGGTAAGCAACATGTGTGGATGTTGTTGGTATGGCGTGTAGCTAAAGTAACAATCGTATCTGATAGAACAGAGTTTCTGCCGTCTCCAAGTGTGTGAACCGCTTCTCACCGGCCACATTATCTTCAAGGACGTGTGCTGTTCTCAGTAGGAAAATACGAAACAGAATCATAGGCTCAGTGCAAAATAAAATCGATACATACTTAATTCTAACAGGTTCCTGTCTACTGTCGCCTCACAGCAAGAAGGTTGCCGGTTCGCATCCCGGTGAGAACGCCGGAGATCTTTCTGCGTGGAGTCTCCATGTTCTCCCCGTGCAGCGTGGGTTCTCTCCGGGTTCTCTGGCTTCCTCCCACACAGTCCAGAAACATGCTGAGGTTAATTGGTGATTCTAAATTGTCCGTAGGTGTGAATGTGAGTGTGCTTGGTTGTCTGTCTCTAAGTGTAGCCCTGTGATAGACTGGTGACCTGTCCAGGTGAACCTGCCTTCACCCTGAGTCACCTGGGATAGGCTCCAGCCCCCCATGACCCTAGTGAGGATTAAGCGGTGTATAGATAATGGATGGATGGATGGATGGATGGTTCCTGTCTGAATCCATGAGACAGTTTGTGAGATAGTGCGCTGCAGTTTTGAGGTGGAAATGCTAAGCCATGTTTCACAAATAGGTTGCAACAAAAGAGGGGAGACGACACAAGTATTGCCAGAAGAAGGTGTTATCTTTTATTAACTGCTAAATTAATATTACCAAAGTGAGTCAGTGATATCAGTAGTGTAGGTGCAGATGCCTGGATGCGGTGTGGTGTGAGGTGTTGTCTATACACAAACCAAAATGACAGTGTGGTCGTAAATCACAAGCATGTTGAGAGAGAGCCGGAGCTGAGGGGTTGGCCCGTTTGTAGCCTGGGAGCGCTGGGCCCGAGCGTGCCAAGCAGGTAGAACCGCCCACTCAGTCTCCAGCAGTTTAGGGACCTGAGGAAGCAGAACAAAACCCAGACAGCCAATGTGCCCAACCAACAGACTAAGTGTCACACATGGCACTGACTGCTTAGTTCACTTATGGTGTGTCTTCTAGCATCTAAAAAAAGAAAACACCACAGGGACATGCTAGCAGGGTGAGAAGGCATTCACTTATTGACCAATCTGACTATTATGGCCAAAAAAAACAAAAGTGTTTAGCATCCCAATTTGTCTGATTCAAACTTTTACCTTAACTGTGAATCACAGGCATCCCGTATAAGACTGACTGAACAAGGTCACCATAAGGCAGAAATATTTCAACTACCACATTTGCTCAGACATGCCCCTACTGCTGAAACAGGCCATGAAACAGGTTGCTATTCTGGTAATAGCGTCACCTCAGTATCACCTCTATGGCCGTCATCGCTGTGTCTCTGCAGCTCAAACCTCACAAATCTCTCCCTATGGTTGGCTTCCCACAGTACAGCAGGCTGAACTGTAACTAGGGCATTCCCCAAGATCACCATAAAAAGTAGCTTAACGTCTTTGCATTACTTGTTTAGACAGGCCTGCACTACCTGAACATATTCCAACAGAGCGCTGCTGCTGCTGGGAGGCATCAGCCATCAGGACTGTCCCGAGCTGTTGACCACCATCCTTTGTTTCCACAACCATGACAACAGAAATCCGCACCACGGGAATTCACACGCAAGCATAGTGGAAGCGTCTATCTATGTTTGTGTGTCTGTTTTGTCTAGCTAATGTTTTGCTTCGCTGCTTGTGAGTCATCCAGGTTCCCCGGAGAGCTCTAATTCCTCTTTCCGATAGATCTGGCTTCTTTTATACGCTCTGTCTTCATTTTGAAAGGACTTGGACGGCGCCGCTTCATCTGAGATAGCTCATAGTCTTTGTGCGCTTCTGTTTCTTTTGCCTCTGGGTCTTTGCGGCTGATCATTAACATGTTGCGGCGGGAGCTGATGAGCATTTAGGGCCATCATTATTTGTCATGATAAGCAGAGGACCAGTTGCGCTGTAACAGATGTCCACGGGTCGATTGAAAAAGACACAATATTAAATGCATGATAACAGATCCACTTGCGGCTGACAAACAGCAGTCTTGTTATCAAGTATGGATGTTTCTGCTTTCTTTAACCTTCAACATTGCATGAAAAACACTTTGCAGGACTTGCCTGGCTTTATATTTTTGTGCTGGAGTAATGCATCGCAACAATTCAGTCCTTTTTTCTTGTTTTTGTCAATTTTGCACTGATAAATGCATTTTATCTGCCATCACAGTGACAAAAGGCTAAAGCTAGATGGATTTCTGATCCTTAGAGGCAAGAAGCTAAATTGCGCTTGGGAGACAGCGCACCAATAATCAAATGTGAATGTTCCTTAAACTTCCATGGGATCGTATTACAGTTTGTCTGGCTTTCTGATTCCATGCTACAGCAAGCTGTTCAACCATCTGGTGCAGCATGTGGAAATAGTTCTTTTCAGGAATTTAGATTTGAAATTCTTTTTTCTTTTTTTTGCCGTAGTCCCTCTGAGACTACCTGAGACTGCGCTTACCTTCAGACAGTCCTCTTTGATTTACACAGGCTCTCCTACTGAGTATAAATTGGGATCTGAAGGGGAATGTTTTGCTGCCATGGCTGCGAAGCCTCTGGGACGGCAATAAAAAAAAGTATTGTGACACTGTACTGCTGAAAATGTACCTCTGTGCTCCCCAACATGAGCAAACAGTTTCACAGAAATGACTCACTGTTTCCAGGTGGAGGGGGAAAATATGGAGACAGTGGCCAAAGGGGGAAAAATGATGCATTTACTGACATGCAAACACGCAGACGCACACCAGCCGAGAGGGTTAAAAGGGCATTAGCTGTTTCCTGCTGGTGAGTTTGGGATTTCAGGCAGTCGAGCCTCTCAGAGGAGAGCCTGGCCGGCGATTTGCTCTGATGAAAGAGACGAAACACAAAAAAATCAAGTCAAGGTTTTCTACGGCACTACCAGTCTCAATAACAGCCTGAAGACTGATTGCCCAACAAATATGCTGACAGCTTGGCTCTGCTCGTTGCTCAATTCAATGCTGAGGTTAGCTTTTGGACGCATGACACACCACACAGACGGAAACATCCTCCAGGTTTTTGCTTATGTGGTTTGAAGTTTCCAAGACGTGTTTAACTGGACTGGAATCTTGCGGAAGGAAACAGTGGTGGAAACAGAACCAATCAACAGCGTGATTCACCAAGAAATATAGCAACGGCTAATGTCCTGCTCACTTTCAGAGCCATATGAAATCTGCAGAATTGTTCCACTCTGTAAAAAAAGGAAAGTTTTGTTGTTGTTGTTGTCAGTGTAGATGTTTTCTGGTTTGCTAAATTACAGATAATAACTTGTAAAATAAAAAATATTAATTTACACGTTAACCCAAGAAAAACAGACCAAAAGTGTAAATTAGAAAATCTGTTTTTAGAAATGGTCATTCATTCTTTTACAATGTTCGACCCTAAAATCACTTGTTTAAAATTCTGTATCTAAATAAACAGTAATATTGTTATTTTATATATATTTCCAGTTATTTGTAAGAAAAATATCTATGTCAAGGATGGAAAAAAAGCTCTTTAACTGTTATTTTACATATTTTCCCTGTTTTGTCAATTATAGATAATAATTGGAATGTTCAGAGAAAAAAAGGATTTATTTACATGCCGACTGTAAAAAACAAACAAACAAACAAAAACAGGCTAAAATGATGCCCACTGCAAATAATCTGTATTCTACAAATAGTAATTTGTTTAATTAAATTACACAACTTTACTGACATTAATATTTTGCAGATATTTTGTTATTTTTACCATTTTAACTTGCTTTTTTCTGGCAAAAAATATCTATTTTTACCTTTTTTGTTGTTGTTTTTTACATTGCATGTTTAGTGGAGCAACTTTGAATTATTATTGCATCAGGATGGTTAAAAAAACAAAAAGAGTCTTTTAGGATTCTGAAAACACCTTTAGAACTGCAGTGAGTGTCATCAAACCAGCATATTTTTAGGTAAATTAGACAGGTAGCACTGTGACTGTACTGTAATACACAAGAGATGTAAAAATGGAGCTTGTTCTGTTGCATTGCCTCATCAAAGCTGCTCCACAACAAGTCCTATTCACAGTCCTTTTCAGCATCAACATTATACTAAATAGAAAATTCCAAACGCCTTATGCATTATTTTATAACACTTGTTAAACCAACACAACATATCTCATCCTACGTCTTTATAGTCAGTAAAATATGTAAACAGAAATGCCTCTTTTTATGACCTGCTTACGTTAAATGGAAAATTGCTGCATGATGTAGTTGTGGTCGTTAAAAAGAGCTCGTCAGGGCTGCAGCAAGACTTGTCCTCTTAACACCAGCTTGTAACGATGGACCTGCCAATGAGGGGTTGAGAGGTTAATCGTTGACGTTCTCTCCACTTGAGTACAGTCAGTACTTTTTCCATTAATAAAGCGCTCCCGAAGGAGGCAGGAGCTACTGACAGAGCTCTACCTGGCACTTCTCTTTCCTTGGCTCCATCCTTTTTTTTTTTTTGTTCGCCCCCTCTCTCTCCCCTTGCATTCCCTCAATCCCTCCCGCCAAAATCCTGGAAAACATAAACATCCTTCCAGCCCGTGACGTCAGCCCCTGGGAGCGGTGCAGGCTGGGGGGATTAGGGAGACCGAGGTGCCTCAGTCCACGTGGTAAACATGGAGATCTGACGATGGAGGAATGGAACGGCGAGAGGGATCCTTCGCTCCAAACCGCCGGCTGCCTCTCATCTCCCCACATGGCCAGATGGTTGCCATACACTCACACAAAACGCTCTCCGTCTCCTTTTTCTTCCCTGAGCCCCTCGTCTGCACTAATCAAACACTGAATTCATGTGGTTTGTTGTTTACTCTGCGCAGTGTGAGGCGTAAAACACCAGACACTGGTTAGAGAGCTGCATGAGGGCCCACCAGAGACTAGAACACAGCGTATTGTGGCTGAGCTGACATGCATACATGACTTCACAAAGTGTGTGTGTGAGCTGTTGCACACCTTGATTTGAGATTTTATTGTGAAGGTCCTCCAAGCAGGGAATATCAAATGTGTTTTATTGTCATTCTTTGGTAGTTCTTGGTAACTTTGGGAAACCTGGCACGTCCGCCGTCGTGTTTATGAAGAGGGGGCGTCCTGAAACCCCTCGGCCTGGGTGTGTGTTTGTGTGTGTGCACACTGAGCTGCACTCTTCATGCACCCTTCACATTACCAAACCAGATCAAGTGTAACAATCTGCTTTGATAATCTCTAAGTAGTGTGAAATAAGAAAATATTGCGACCTCAGATCTGGTATTGATTTCAGCTGCTCGTGCCTGATAAAAGATCTCTTACATGTGGGCCGACTAATCACATTAGATCCAGATGAACCCGATCTGACCCCGCAGCGTAAAGCTGACCTCTATGTTGTTGTTTTTTTAGGAAATTTTCTTTTAACATTGCTTCTTTGCTGGAATCGTTCCTGTTTTGGTGTTCAAATAACTTTCTTTGTCTGAGCTTGTTTTAGTTCAAATCTTCTCGTAATGACCGTCAATTTGAGGACACCTGAAGTAATCCAGTCCCCTTGTTGCATGTGCAATTGTGCTCAGTGTAGCATGGAAATACAAATAAGCTTTTGCAGAGCTCCGTGCTGAGCGGCACCAAGTTTTGATGGCTTTTACACGCTTGTATCTGTTTTCTTCTGATTGTCCGGATGCCCTTTCAGTCGCCAGAAAGATCTTCTTCAGAATGATCCCACCAGCTCTTCACAACACTGCTCACACTGACATCATTTTTGACAACAGTTTCACTGAATTTCAGGGGCCCAGTCACAGGAATATTCCTTCGCCAAAGAACAGCCACTTTAATTAGATTTGAAGCAGATATTAACCATCCATCACATTAATGCCCAGCCAACCACAAGTAATGGCTTTCATACTCAGATCAATCAAAGTGGCTTTGTGTCTGTATTAAATATGGCAGATAGATCTGCTTGGAATCTTTGTATTGAAGTCTGTATTACAAATAAAAAGCTGGCTTTTCAATCAATGACATATTTTAATATAAAAATCCATATTTAATTAAAGTCAGGCTGTCGGATTATGAGGAGAAGTGGGGAGGTCTGAACAACTTTACTATTTATTTCTGCTTATCATTAACAAAACCGGTTAGACGAGGCTCCACTTGTTAACCTACGGTGAGATGTCTTATCTCTTTCCCACTTTCTCCTCAATGTATCAGCCAGTTGGCGCATGCTGCAGCGCTTCAGCCATAAAACATTTGGTTTGAACATCAGGAAAAACAAAGAGCCATTGTGCCAGATGTGCAAAAAACAAAATGTGTGAAGGAGGCAACGTTTCCATTTTGCATTTCACATTTGCATTATAATATAAAATCTGTGTCGGCGCAATCAGCACCATGGATTGCATTTGTTCCTATTCTACATTTTGGATGTAATGAATAAGAACACAGTGGAAACAGCAAATACACGCAGTAATCTACACGGCCTGTCGTTGTAAGACTCTTGCTGCACAAAGGAAATACAATGCAGAATGCAAAACACTTCATAGCTGTGAAATATGTTTTAGTCTTTTCTGTTTTGCTTCGCCTGCCATCATGCATCACAGTAACACTTCAGAGACTACATTTTCCCACAGGGAGCAGCTTAATGCAAGAATGAAAAAAAGATTTTCACCCATCTTGAATCAAAGTTAATACTCTGGGGCGTGATGAAGTCAGATTTCGAAACGACTGGCTGGGCGAAGGAATCAGTAATGGAGCCACACACCATTACACACCACAAACTAAATCCATCTCTATCATGGCGGCGAGACAGCTGAGTGATAGGTGTGTGTGGAGTGTGTGTGGTATTCTTGGAAACACTAAGTCACCTCTGTCGTTGTAAAGGACCGAGGCACCTGAAAGCCTCATTGGAGTCTCTGTCTGCGTTATATTGAAGAAGTGCTTCAATATAACTGTTTCTGCCTTTTTCCATTTTTACAAAACTACAGCATTGCTGAAGTTGGGACCTGGTGTCATACCTGTGCATCAGTTATCACATTGGAAAGTCTTCATCCTTTATAGCAGCGATACAGAACAAGTGATTTTGCTTTTTGCTGTGATTGATCCAGCTTCAGGTTTCAATCTGTCCTGTGTCTCCTTTGTCCTCGGTCCCTGCCTGCCAGTAACCCACTCACTCTCTCCTCCTTTTCCATTTCATTGCCAGCTAAAAGTCAAAAGCAGCTAATTTAGGCGATCGATGGGCAGAGCCTTCTGGGTAACACAAAGAGCCAGGATTGGAATTGGTGCTACTCAGAGACACTACCGCATCCATAACAGCAAGGGCAGATAGGGTGATGATGCAGAGACAGACTCGGGGGCTCTGACACTTCAGGATTATCACTTATTAACAAACAGGCAATAAAACTAAAGGAGGAGGCACCAGTGAGGTGATGGCTGCAAAGTCCATTTTAATAGTATGGATCTAAAGGGATCCATTTATAAACACTGGAATTACCACAATATTTGACACCAAGGCGTAGTTCATACTCAATAAAATGAAAAATAAAGCTGTTCCCGTTGTCCCACTTGATCTTTTCTGTTCGCTTTATTTCCCCTAAATTGCCTGCCAAAAGCACGATTGCTATTGATTGTTGCAGTATTAGGATTTTGACAAACTATCTCCCAGGATACCTCCGTGTTCTCCTCGTCAAACCCGTCAGAAACCAATCATCGTGCCCCTGGCGAAGACAGGTTCTTCCACCGCTGTGAAAAGAAGAAGAAGAAAAAAGCAACCTGACACTCGTCTGTTGGCTCCAAATATATTCCCCAACAACAACAACAGCCCTTAAATTGCATTAACTCAACTGAAAAACAAGATTTAGCCAAACAAAACAGGTTTTAGTGAGCGAGGCGATGCAAATTACCCAATTTTGTGCAACAGTGCTTAAAGCCAAAAGGTCCCTGGGGGAGAAGTGGATTACTTTAGAAAAGACTCCCACAGCAAATGCCCCGAGAGAAGATTCAACTTGAAATGTTACGTGAGCTGACAACGCGCCGCATCTGTAGCTTTAGCTGCAATTTGTTGCCGCCACAAAAGCCTGTTTTGCTCGCGCACGCATACATGACCGTGCAATTCTTGCGTGCCGCAGAAAGTGATGATGCAAGCGTCTTGGCTCACAACAGGCCCATCTCGTCTCAATAAACACCATGTGACATGACCTCATCAGCTGAGAGGACACCCTCCAGATCAACTCTGAGACTTTAATGACGTACTTATATTTCTGCAACTGCGCGTGTGATGTCCCGGCCTTCAGGGCGATGCTAACAAGGTGATGGACCTTCCGGCACTCATCCGGTGGAGGAGATGCAGCGGCGCCAAATGTTGTTTATGGAGGAAACTGTTTTCATGTTTCCATTAAGACAAGAACACGCGAGGGATCATCTCCTTTGTAGCCATTAATGAGGCAACTTCTTTGCGTATGAGTCAGCAGCAAAGACTTTAAGACAATACGTAAACTTCCATGCATAAACTCCTCCTTAAAATGTGATCCCCTCCTCAAGGCCTGGAACATCTGTAAACAGCTAGAACACACCAATAACACTCTGACAGACTTCATATGAATTAGATGGCCAAGAAACTAATAAAGCGGATTTTTTTTTGTGGGGCTTATTGAATTGCTGTTTCAGCCTTTAAACAACAGAGAACTTTGAACCGGAGCACATGTTTTCATAGAGCCTTTAAAGTCAGTTTAGCAGCTCTGGAGTGTAGCTGATGACATCAAGATAAGAGTCTTGGCACTCATTAGTGTTTAGCCCAGACTGAACCTTTTTCATGGAAATATCCCGACTGAACTGTCCAAGATAATGGGAATAGCACATGTGGGTTCTTTCAAGGGTGGAATTCTTCTGACTTAATATGTGAAAGCAAGACATGAAGGCCACAGTTACAATGTGTGGTGATGTTCAATGTTACATGTGTGTTGGAAATTCCTAAAAGACATCAAACGAACTTGGGAAGAAGGATGAATCTGACATTAACTGAACTATTTGTGCTATTCATGGTGACGAGGATTGTCTTTACTTTCAGCACTGTTACGTTGCTCACATTGTAATATATTAAGATGTTGTTTGCAGAAATCATTTTAGCAATTAACCTGCATGCCATTTGTTGTTTGTTCACCAACCAAAGTGTCCAAAGCTTTTGCTCATTATGAAAAACCTTAGAAGTAAAGTTATGCAACTGGTTATATAAACATCTTTTAGTTCTAAACTGAAATAAAGAGAAATATCTTAAAACCTTGAACCTTGCTGATTGCTCCAGTAACACAAAGTACAACAGCATAAGTCCTGCAGTTATTCAGTTAGTGTTGGACGATGTGACATTTTGACTTGAAAATGAAACTTGAAAGATAAATGGATCACCAAAGCTGTCAGACCTCATTTTGATAGGAACGAGGATATCTGTGCTAAATACCATAAAAATCCATCCAATAGTTGTCCAGTTAGTTCACACAAAAGCCCATTGAAGAGGAGGAGAAGTCAGGGGGTTAACCAAAGCCATCATATCATCTAAGGAACCATGAATTTCTGTCCAAAACTTGGCAGCGATCCATTGAGCAGTTGTTGAGATATTTCAGTCTGAACCAAAGTGGTGGATTACTTAATATCATCTTGGCAGGAAGTCATTTAACCTCCACAACTGTACTCTGACAATTACGTCTTAACAACTGGTGACAGCGGCTTGAGAGAGAGAATAAAAACCAGTTGATCTGGACGAGGTCAAAACACTGGTCTGGAGAGAAAAAACAGAGTTTTCTTCAAGGAACTTTCAAGGCTTTGTGGAGACCAGCTTATAAGCACATCTGCTGTCATGGCTGACATTTTCGATAGCGCTCTTTTCACTGCAGGCTAAAGGGGTGAGTGTCAGAACCGCTTTCCTTGAGAGAGAGCTCCGTGGCATTAGCAGTGACGTTAACTGGCTGTGAACTACAGGAAAGCAGAGCAGGACTTTCTTGTAATTGAACTATGCACTGGGGTTAACCAGGAAGCTGCTGCGCTGAATAGCAACAGGTGCTACTCTGCTCCTCACATTGTGCTGCCGCTTTCATGTTTTCACTTCCTGCAATATGCAGGAATTGTTCGTGAGTAGCTCAGTCTATAAATGTTATCTTCAAGTCTCCTCCCACATTTTCTTCTGTCACATCAAGGCCGTCATCCACCCCATCCTCCCGAGGGGTCCCAGGAATTCCACGTCAATGGGTGGAGCCATGGCTGAGACGTTTTTACTTCCCATACACGCAGTGAACACAATGGGCCAGATCCCACTGGAGTAAAGGCTATACAGGGAACATCAGAGGCTGCAGAGAAAGGCAGGAGAGGAGCGCTTCCACATCTAGATCCCATCTACAGAATAAGTCTTGATTTCTTTGTGCTTGGAAAAGGTTTCTTGGTTATTGCTGTCAAACCTTCAAGCTTAACTGCTGGATTGAGACCTATTTTGTACAAGAACAGGATGTTCTCGCAGAATTCAATTCACTGTTCCCACTGTGATGCTGCACACCTCGTCTGCTCTCACATCTGACTGCAGGCTGAACACGAGCTCACAGACCGCTGAAATGTACTTTAATGATACGAGACTTTGGGCCTGATTGCAGGAATCCACCGTAAAACTAAATCATTAGATGAAATGTGCACAAGTGCTGAGCAGATGTGCATTAATACTGGGCTGGAAATAAGGATCCTTCATTAAAAAAACACATTTTGTCAAGGCTGAAGAGTCTGCAGATTTTTATCTCATCAACTGGAGAAGAAGAAATTTGATCCCAGATTCACGAATGAAACTTAGTGAAAAGGGAAATTCGATTGTCCTCGATTTGAAACAGCTTTATAACCTCATGTGTCTGGCTAATTGTCCAACCTTTAAACCGTCACACGTCCTTGCAGTCATTATCATCTTTAACATCTTTTTAAAACCCTCCCTACTGAAGCCATGCTGCTTGTGTTGTCATTCTACGAGACGCTAATGTGGACATCAGGCAGTGCGAGAAGCTGCTCACTTATCACTGCAGCTGAACACCTCCACATCCCGGCCGCTCAGCAGGTGACAGACGGACGTATGTCCACTGAAGGGGAATGGGCTAAAGCATGTCAATAGACAGATTTTCTGCAGGCGTTTCTCTGATCTAATCTCCTCCTCAATCTGGCTCTTGGTTTCTGCCGGGATGCAGGTAAACATGTCAGGTTTAGGCAAAGTTTGGAATGCGCCGAGCAGGAGACTGCAGCAGAAAGCTGGAGTGCTCAGACGGTTGTACACTGCTCTCTGGTGGAGAAACGAAACCAGTGTAGGCAACTGGAAAATGCACAGATCTGTTGTACTTACAATAAATGACTGATAAACAACCTGAAGCACGTATTTGCAACAGATTTTAAACATAAATTTGTGAGCAATCCATAAGCACTGGCAGTCACACTTAAAAAAAAATAGATAAATAAAATCAAAACAGCATTTTCTATGGTTTCAGTTTAATGTGCTTTATTTACAATAATGGAATTTACATTAGACTATACAACTGATTTTATTTCCAAAGCTTGCACCCACACTGTGAGTGACAAATAGTCTCCTTCCCCACATCTGGCAGCAATTTACAGATGACACTGTCACCACAGCGCTCTGCTTTCTGACAGTTTCATCAGTCACATCAGTAACATCAACCCACACAGCAGGTTCACAAGTGAGCAGGCACATCATTTTTTCAGACAACTGTTTTCATGTGATTGCTGACAGGAGCGTAATGCATGCAGAAAATCTACCAACACAGGCAAATAATATCAGAACTTTAGCACAAGACATGAAAGAGGACGGTGCAGAATATACAAAGAACAAACTGGTGCAGAGCTCATTTCCTAAATCCCCCATGCCAGCTCAGCAGGGACCAGCAGCAGTAGCTCACTGGGGCTGTCAGCAGCAGTCAGCACTGAGCAGCTAAAGATCTCTGATGCTGAAGACAAGACCTCCCTGGAAATGCGACTGAACAAACACCAGACCGAAACCAGTCACAGCATCGACTGGCCATTAACCAGGAGCCTGACAATCAACACTGAAGATGTGGGTGAGAGTTTTGAGTAGGAAAAAAAACAAAAAACATGAATAGATGTTGTGATAAGAGTCGCTTTTCAAAGTGTAGAAAAGATGAATAAAAGTGACTGACATGAGCTGTGACACTGTTGACACAAAAAAGTCACCAAACTTTTCAAAGAAAGATGTTGAAGTGTCACATTTATCAGCTTAAAGCACTCGGTGTGGAAGTTGGTAAAAGCTTATAAGTGCATGTGTGTAAACCAAAACTAAGGAAAAAGAGGACTGACATTATTACACAAATGAACAAAAAAGGAGGGAGGCCGGTTTAACATAGTAGACTTTATAGTTATTGCTCATTTTTCAATACTCGTCCCGAGTTGGGATTTTAAACATACAGTTAAAATATCCAGCTTTCATTCTCATTATGTCACAATGAGATACTCAAAAGAAAATACATTTTAATTACGATGCATAAGGAGGGAAAAAATAAACCAGCTGAAATGGTCACAGCTTCCTTTTAGCCAAAACTTGGGCTCCGGTAAAAAAAAAAAAGTTTTTATATCTGTAAACAATTTGATTTCAATTGTGAACAAAGCTGATTATTCAAATGTAGAACAATGGTGTTGTATTTTACAGTTTCTATTCCATATGCAGCTTATTTCTCTGTCACTGTCTACACGAGGAAAACGAGGGTCTGGGGCGAAACTATTCACACATCTGAAGATTAAATTGAGAAAACAAAACGAGTGAAGCTCTCAAAGTTAAGTAGATGCTATTTAAGTTTATCTGTATTATTATTATTATTATTTGCAGTAATGTCACCAGAATGGCTTTTTGTGCATTAAGGTTGTATAAGGAAGTGATGGTTGAACCCGTACTGAAGGAAAATGATAAAATATTAGAGAAAAACATTTATTGAAAAAATCAAAGGGCTGCCCGTGTGGGTGTGTAGTGCCAGATTTATTTCACATAATTAACATTTGTCATTACTGCTTTTAAACTTGTGTATTAAATGTAGGTAGTGGATCTATGAATGTTCATTTACTTTCCCTATTTTTTCATTCTGTATCCTGATTTTAAAGTCTTTAATATAGAGTGTTGACCTTTGACTTCCTTGTACATGTACCTGGACTTGGTAGACGAGTACACGAGGTGTGTCAGGAAAGTTTCAGGACTGGTGTCACAAAAGATAGATTTCAAATCCAAACAACAAACTACAAGTTTTCCCCTTCAAAGCAATCCCCCTGGATGCTAACACACTTTCCCAGCCTTCTCTTCACGCCGCCATGCACTCCTGGAAGGATTCTTCCAGGATCCTCCTCAGCTCTGTCGTCACAGCCATCTTGATGTCGTCCACGTCTTCAGAACGGGTCCCTTGATGACCCCCTTGAGCTTAGGGAAGAGGAAACAAATCCCCACAAAGCCAGGTGGGGTGAGTAGGGAGGTTGCTCCAGCACTGTCAGATGCTCAGGGCGTTGTGAGCAGGCGCGTTGTCATGGTGAAGCAGCCACGACTTATGCTGCCACAACTCTGAACAAAGCTCATGCTGTAGGATCTCTTTATAGATGCGCTGGTTGATCGTCTGAAGGGGAAAAAAATTGCAGTTTGAAATACATCTTTTCTGACACACCTCATATTCTGTCTCGTGGCAAATGAGGCACAATGAAGGACATATCACAGATCAGTTTAAATAAAAATTACTTTATTACTTTTTTAAAATAAATGCATTTTTACAGTCAGAAAACAGAACAGCAGGACATGCACCGCTGCTCCCGACACTGGAGGCAAACAAAAAACCACAGAGAAAAATAAAGAAAAAGACACAGACTTGGCTTGGTTTTCTCTTATCTCTGTTCAGTTTTTTGCTGATTTGTCTCAAACTCCAGGGTCTCCTTCATATGGACATTTAAAAATGGCACGCTTCAGTTGTGACAAAAAAAAAAAAAACGTTAAGTGGAGTATTTTGAAAAAGGCGCTGAGCGAGTCAAATTTGCAGTAAAAATGCACATGAAATATTACTGTCAGTTTAAAAACGAGCTAAAAATGCAACTCAGGGCTGCAGATGGACATAATTAGCACGTGCTAGAGGATGAAGCAGAACATTAATGAAACCAAGCACAAATGCAAGAAGAACAGGGCACATTGAAAAGGCATATATATCTGTATTTTAGAAAAAAATATGTACTCGACAAACATTTAAACCAAACCTGGAGTTTGAGACTAGTGTTATCTTCATATATATTCATATATATCTTCATCTGAAAACTCAGTAAGACCACAACATAAGCAGGCACAATTCTGAATACTACACATGTTGACAGATGGCTTACCCCCTTTTTTCTAAAAGAAAAAAACAAAACAACCTCCGAACCCCCCCCACCAAAAAAAAGCAGAAAAAAAAACTGTACAATTCTATAAAACGTTTGTGTTTTTACATTAGTTACAAAAAATAATACTTCATTTACTGATCCTTCATACTGAGGACAGAACAAAACAAAGAAAAGTTTGCATATTCATTCTTAAAACTCTGTGACCTTTTGCTGGTGTATATTGATAACAATGATACTAATAATACTATACGGTGTGAGGAACAGAATAGCGTTCATGTAGAAGGTGGTACAAGGGAACTGTGTTAGTGTCTCTCCTGTTGTGTAGTGTACGTGCACCACGCAATGACATGTTCCTGGTTTGGAATCTCTGGATGCTTCTGAAAACATGCTGCTGCTATCGGGCAACTTAAAGCTGTGGTGAGAAAAGCAGCCGTACGCAGACATGTTTGGTCAAATATGAATAAATGCTCTTTGATGCATCGTTTGTGCACTTCCACGTCAGAGGGTGAGTTTTTAAAAACGTGTGGAAATGTCATCTTCAAAAGTCATCTTATATCTTTTAAGACTCAATGATACCGTTGAAAACAAGTGTAACAGCTGCCAATGGGATGAGACATGTTCATCTACTTTAACATCCCAAGTGGCAAAGTGTTGCTTTAAAGGAACAACAGACTCAATGACTTTTGAAGATTTCTGCAGAAAGAACATTTACATCAGTTGGAAACCAGATTTTCGAACCAACGGGACACTCATCCCACTGAGCTGTAGTGTGTTTTCAGACGTGCTCACTGTCGGCTGTCTGTTAAATACAAAGCAAGTCTCACAATGTCACACCTGTCAGCTGATTTAATGGGGAGACTCCACAAAGAGGACACAAGTTGTGAAACAAAGGCAGACATCAGAAGCAAAAAAAAAGGAAATGTAACAACAGCTTATTCATAAAGAGGACTGTATAATGCAGAAGTGCTTACATGTGACTTCAAAGAGATTAAACCTTTCATAGAGTGGACAGGATGGACGCAGAGAGCTGCGATGAATGGCCACTGCTGTTACAGACACCCTTTTGATTGGACTCTTTGATGAAGTCCGTCTTTCTGGATAAATAATTACATGTAACAGTAGGTATCTGTGGCACTTTAACGTGTTCTAATGATAGTTTGATGTCAGCTCTTTTAGTCCAGTTCTAGAAGACAGAGAGAAGAAGGACAGTGAAGACGAGAGAAAGGAAGAAAGAAAAGAGAAAAGAACAAGATTCTTTGGGATTAAATCTGATGTTTGATTGGTTTTAAAGGGTTGTCATGGACGTACGTTGGTGGCCATCAGTCCAGGAGGAGAGGAGGCAGGTGGTCGTAGGACAACAGACGAACTTCATGTCAGGCTTCTGCTCAGCCACAGGAGTTCATCTGGACTGCATCCACCACAATATTAGTGTAGTAACAAATGACCTTGCCAGCATTAATGCAAAAAAACACCATAATAACAATAAAAAAATGTTGTCAGCCATGGCAATAGTCGTGCTGCTCTGGATTCTTCAGCGCAGCCCCAAACAATTAAAAAGACTGAGAAATAGTAGAATAAAATAAACCCATACAATGTAGTTCCAACCCCCCCTCCCCCCCAGCCGCTCCCCTCCTGGCCCCTGACCTACAATCACTGAACCCGGGTCAGCTCAGACCCAGCCGCTGGTCAGCTTATAGAACATTTCCTCATCTAGAGACTCGTTCTGGTCCTTGGCACGCGTGGACAGGAAGATGTAGCCGCCGATGAACTCGTGGACGACCTTACAGTCCACCTCGGCACAGATGAAAGACAGACTGGGCTCATCGGCGAACTCCACAGTCACCTTGAAGCAGAGAAAACAGCGCGTCAGCCATGACTGGATGATAAATGGCAAAATATAATCGTGTTTCCTGATGATGTCTGCAGACATTATGCTGCACAGTGCTGCAATTTGGTTATTACTGGTGTTCTGTATTTCATAAATAACTTGGGATGATACCAGGAGGTGCAGAACTAGTTAAATCTGTAAAAAACAACATAGGACTACTGTCTTTAATAACCTGTGATTCTAGACCAACTTTTCTAAAACCTTCAGTGAGGAACATTTTCATTATCTAAACTAAATTCAACTTCCACTTAATGTGGAAAGTTTACTAGTTCAGCCAATCCAACAAAGCAGCTCTGTGCCGCTTTCAGACACTTTTAGCTACAGGCTTCTAGAGGCACCATCAACCTGGGTTGTAACTAATCATTTTTATTGTCGACTTGTCAGATACTTTCTAGATTAAACAATTCATCTTTTGGCGTGTAAAATGTCAAAAAAAAAAAAAGGAAGAGAGTTCAAAATACCTCTCACAATCATATCCCTGATAAATTATTTGAAATGTCTTTTTTATGTTTCAAAACCGAAAGATATTTAATCAATTTTCAAATGAAACTAAGAAAACCAGCAATAATTTAAATAGTTCTTAAATGATGTTGCTGGTACATTTTATTAATAATCTGTTTATATATAATCTCTTATATATACACACACACAACTTTTTACATATTCAGTCGTGCTCCTCTAGACCTCTAGAGAGACTGTGACGTATAAAATAAGCAGAGTTCCAGTTTAATCAGATCTAAAAACAGCACAGCAAATAACTGAATAACTTTCTTTTCCTGTGGGCTCCCTACCATCTTGATCTCCCAGTTGACGTTCCACTGTTTCATGTTGCTGAAGCGCCAGGTTTTGATAGCATCGCCAGTGCTGGCATCCATCCGGATCAAACGATTGTAAGTGATACCAATCAGCTCCTCCCGCTTTCCTCCCTGGAACCTGCAGAGAGGAGAGAGAGAGAATCCACTGTGAAATCACTGTGAAATGAAATGAAGGTGTGCAGATCAAATGACCAAATGAGTCACTGTCACACACAGAACTGACGGAGCGGATGAGAGGGATGTAAATATGAAGCTGCATCAGCAAATTATTGAACTTTCTGTCACAAAACATACTTTGCAAGGAAATGAGTGATTCCAAACTCGGGCAGGGACTGCCATGCCTGAATGAAGCGCATCTTGGCCTCGATGAGACTCATCTGGGCCACGTTCTGGTGGGCTTCAAGAATCCGAGCTGAAATCTGACAAATACACAAACACACACATTACACACTGAGCTTTTTAAAACACTCCTGCTATATCAGTGATCACAAACATTCCCTATCATAAACAAGAGGATCCTATCACCACACTTAAAACATCCATTGTAGCCAAATCTGCACACACCCCATGTGTAAACAAGCTGCGGCTAACTCCATAAAGCCATCAGAACACACAGTGTCAGCCAATAACCAGAGACGTTTCACAGTAAACGTCTACTTCACACAGCTACACAAACAAATATAAATCTATGAGCCCCTTGAGAAGCCAGACTAAAGTTAATGAGCTGAGAGGAGCTTTTAACCTGTGTGAGTTTGCATGCATGTGTCCATGCATGTGTGTATCCCCCCTACATTCCCTAAACTTTTGTCCTTTAAAGCTGCAGCCTAAACCTTCTTGTAAACGAGATGAGCAGACCAGCAGAAATCCAAAATGATTGTGCCGTCCAAGATAAAGATTCTACCATCTCTGTATGTATACTTACTTGAACCATATTTGGGCACTTGTCTTACATTTCAGCATCAGTTGTCAGTAGTTTCAGTTCATGTGAGTGTGGTACAAAAATCATTTACCCTAAAATAAGCAGTCCATCACAGACACATTGATAACTTTTGTGCATCAAAACGTTGCAGTGTAGTGGCAATAAAATTTTGAAAACCACTTCAAAGCTTCAGAAGTGTCTGTCCTCCTGTATTGCAATAAAATAAGAAAAAATATTAATTTACTGTAAAGGATCGCTTACTTTTAGCAGTTTCTACTCTCTGCTTTTCACAGACATGAACTGAAATCAGTATCAGTCTACAAGGTAACCGCATTATTTGAAAACACATTAAAGCACTCGGCAAATCTAAAACCCGTTGGTGTGCACTGATGAATCAGTGGCATTGAGGATAAGTATATGGAATGCATGTTAAATGGGCTAAAACATGCAAGAGACCTGCACGGTACATTTATTTTACAGAACATCTCAAAGTGTTTTTATTTTTGTTGCATGTCCAACACAACATGGATTTTCCAGTGTTGCTGCAGTACAGTCATGTGTTACTTTCTCTTCCACTGGAAACACGTTAGCGCTAACGACAAGCAACATACAGAAGCTATCAAGTAGGACATTATCTTCTCTACTGCAGCAGCCACTAGAACCTGCTATAGCTACTTATAGTTAGGTGAGATAACCCAGACACAAAAAGTGTTCAGAGTTTACAGAATCATGCACGTATCTAAGGCTTAACGGCACCCAGTGGACGCATAACTCAACTTACCAAGTCCCTGATATAGCCTGGCTGAAGAGGGGGAGGTGGGTATGAGAGGATACAGAGGAATGAAGGAGATGCATAAAAGAGAGAATAGAAGGGTTGGACAAAGAGAACAAGCAAGTAAGATCACTGTTGAAGGAGGAAAGATTAAAAGAACAATGCAAGAGGGCATAACTGTAATCAAAAGAAACAAAAGTAGGAAAAAAAAGGTCTGTGAAGCTGAGGAGTCATGCAGTAATTCAGCCACAAGGAGGAGAGAGTCAGATTGTGCATAATTTAAAAAAGAAATGAGGAAAGGTTACGCAACATTGGTGTGGTTGTACATTTAGGGAGGAAGGCACTGGAGCTATACATTTCAGATAACATCTGTTTATTTTTACAAAATAATAATGATCTGTTTCTTTGTGATTCCTCTTTCATCCACAAGATGGCGATATATACCAACATCAGCAGAAGCAGATTGCTGCGTCTCTAAGCTCCAGAGGTTCTTTCTTGTGCCTTCAATGTTTTGTTTTCTGTGTATAAGTATAAATATGGCCAGAAACCACTCCGGCTCACGTAATCTAAAAAAATCCCTGCGTGTGCATCCGCTCGCAGCCGCAGCACGGAAGTCTCCTCGGACAAATCTTGCAACAGGAAGTCCAGTTTAAAGGAGATGGGGAGGGGTCGCAGCTGACTAGAGAGTTAACGGGCTTTTCCCAGACAGTTTTCCCGCGCAGCATTCCCAGGCACGGCTCATTTCCTGGAGCCCCCCACGCCCACCGCACGGGTACACAAGTGTGTGAGTACAAGGGTACAGACGCACAGTGTACATACACCATTGCTCTTTAATGTTGTGCCTGGGGAGAGCATCTATCCGAATGGGTTTGAGTGCGAGACTGGAATTGAGCCAAAAAGAACCACAGACAGACACACATCCTGCTGGGCTAATACTACTAATACTCAAAAAAGGAATCAAACTCCTGCTTCCTGTTCAGGTTCGTCTCTGTTCCAGGCCATCTATTTTGCCATCAAGGATTTCTTTCATTAGTTTTTTCTTAAAAACTGAAGATAGAAACAATGACTTTGTTAGTATTTAACAGCTACATCTCCAACTAGGTTTGGCAACATGCATAGGAGCCACAGTTTTCAAATGTTGACTAGTCTTTAAGTACAGAACATGTTTAGGGAGCCTCTTAACTGAACTCTACGGCAAAATATAGAGGATCAAAATCCAGTCAAACTAAAGGTAACCAAGACATGGATTAAAAATTCTGTTGTCTCTCCCAGATTATGCCATATTGCACCAGATTCATGAACATTGCAATTTTAAGTGAACAATGATTGGTCCCTTAAATGTATTTCAGGGGGTTTCCCAACTATTCTAAAAAGAGAGAAAGTAAGAAACAGTGGGAAGGAGGGAACTGAAACTTTACTATTTGTTCTTTACTTCTGCAATCCTGGGTTATCTGTGACTTTTAGCTGTGCTGTGTGTGTTCAGTCGGACCACGTCACATGCACAGTTCCTGTACAAAATGAGTATCAACTGGAACAAGTGCCTGCAGTATGCAACTGTATTTAATAACATGTCTCTGGTTCTTTGTTGTACATCCCTTCTCGGCCATATCCTGTTTCACATCTATTCTCACTCCTCTAATCCCTCATTTCTGTCTACATCTAGTTTTAGACAACCATGATATTTCAGGCTATGGTTCAGACCATTTCTGAGTCACCACTTACTGTACCAACAGCCTTCCAACATCCTTCCAGCCCCCTAGCAACATTCCACTTTTCTACTACAACTTAAACAAATCCAGATTGAGTGAGTAAGCTATGGGGAGGCAACCGCCTCATTCACCCATCCCCAACTAACACAGCCATGGCAGCCGTGTACTCAGCTGTTCCTGTGTACACACACACCAGCCTATTGCTTACATGCAAATCTGCCTGGCACATTGTAGACTCTCGCTAACGTTTAAAGGAAATTTAATTCATTTGAACTCATCAAACATTCCAGTGGGTTATTAGGATGTCTACCGGTTGTGTTCAGACCAACATATTCTCATTTGTCGGTTCAGATAGGTATCCACAGGCCAGTGACTCTCCAACCCTTTTGTCTACAAGCACAAAGGCTCAGAGCCAAGGTGGGGATATTGTTACAGTCTGACATAAGCACCTCTACAATACGCAGCGGTTTGGACGTCTACTGTCCTGGTTTCCCCTCAGACAGAGGGAGGTGGGAAGAAGAAATGGAGGGAGGAGGAAAGTAAAGAAGGGGGAGTACTAGGAGGCTACATTCCAGTGCAAGACAACTGATGCCAGGAGGCAGTCATCTGGGAAGCATCAGATGCTTCTTTATCTAACTCCACATCCAACTCATTAAACAGGTAAATGACGACTCGCAAAATACACATTATATCAGCTAAGCTACATTCTTACTTCTACCTTTTTTTTTCTTTTTACATTCATTGTTGCTGTGAGCAAACCTATAGTGCAACCAGATGTTGTATGTTGAAGTTCCCCACAGATAACGTACCTGCTTGTTCTTGTACTTCTTCAGGTAGCGAGGAGACACCAAGCACTCTGGGTTGATGTCGGTGGTGATTGGTTCAATGAATTGTGGGTCAGGGTTCATGTGCTGCATCTTGAGGAAGGACAGAATATTCTGGACCTCCAGGTTGTACGAGCTGTCGGCCATGGTTTTCCCTTTGGAGGCCAAGCGGCATGCAGCCATCCAGTGGGCATACTGTTTCTCCTGGAGATTGAAAGACATTAAACTTGATTAAATACCTCTGAAGAGATAGAAAATCAAAGCAAAAGGTGCACTGATTTCATCCTTACCGTGTCACACCGAAGCCAGATCTCGTTCATGCCATCGGCCACAGGGATTAGCAACTTGATGTTGAATTTCTGACCCGAGATGTTAACATCTGGCGTTACCTCACAACCTGCACATAACGAAGTCAGAGTGCAGACAGGAAGGAGAGGTCAAAGGTCACACCCATTATTTAGACACCAAGTAAGATAATAAACTTATAACAGACAAATAAAGCATCACATTCCAGCATGGGCACAAAATGACACGTTTTGTGTATAAACGACTGTATCTGCACCTCTTAGATTCATTTGGTGAGCAGGTGTCCCATGTGCCTCCTCTTTGCTCTTGTAACAGGAAATTGTGATGTCCTTGAATGTGCACCAGTATTGCTTATAACCCTTCAGCGTCAGTTTCTTGGGTCTACAATGAGATATAACAGATAGAAGAAGACATGTCAGAGTTCAGATGGAAAAAACATCCATTTTCTTTATTGGTGGTTGAGAGGAAGAGCGGGGGAGGGGATATTATAAGTGAGTACAAAGGAGAGAGAGAGGCAGAGAGGAGGGGGGAGAGAAGGAGAGCTTCTCAAGTGCAAAGTCAGCAAAGTGAATAGGAAAGGAGCCAGCAATGTGGAAAAGCATTAAAGAGGAAATGCCCCTTGATATCATACCCCCCTAGTTTTTAACATTTTATGAGACAACCACACTAGGGGCCACCTGCCTGTCAGCAAAGGCTTCAAGCCAAAAATGAATATGATTCAAAATATGCTTGGTCCAACTATAAATACTCCGAAGAGGCAAACTGAAAGCTCAGCCTGCAAATGTTCTCTGGCAAACAATCCAACCTATTACACTGATGCAAAACAGGCATCAGTTCTCTCACTTAGCCAGAAAACAACTCACCACCTTTTAGATAAAAATGCAACCTTTGCATGCAGTCGCATACAGTTGTAGAGGTTTCTGATAACAGAGATAGAGGGATCAGGTAGCTAAGCAGGTGAACTTACTTGAAGACTTTGACATAGTCTGCGAGTTCAGGAATAGATGTGATGTCACCCTGGAAGGAAAGAGAAAAACATTACATTTCCTAATTTTTAAAATCATTTTAAAGAATAAGAACATGGTTAAACATAACCAAAACACTGACCTTATGCTCAACTTTGTACATTTCCAATGTCATTGCTCAGCAGAGCATGCTAAAGACAACACTTCTTTTGTAATAAGCCCAGTTTCCTCTGATAAGCTATATAAACTGAACAACTTTTCAAGGTAGGGCTGTTGAAACAGTGAAGATTTATTTTCAGTCTAGCGATATGAAATGCAGCCTTTATGGGACTGGTAGTGTCAAATATTTTACAAACCCAGCTGTTTGTCAGATGCAGGCCTTAAAAATAACTGTGTAAAGTTTTGCACTTCCAGTGAACTGAAGTATGCATTGTCTATGTACATTTCCTCTCCCGTTTAATTACCACTGATGAAAGGAGACTTCATCAGAATGGAAAATAAAGGCACAAAGGCAATGCCAAGGCCTCACAATTGGTAAAACAAATTGACATAATGATGCCAATTTAGGAAACAGCATCTAAGCAAGCCCAGTGTATGTATTCCACATCCAAAACCAAACAGGTAATGGTGTCAGTGTGGTCATACCAGTGTGTTGGATGTCTTCCCACCCTCCAAAGTGATCTCCAGGTCTGACAGGGCGGCATCTACCTCATCCACCTCCTTCTCACTGTTGTTCATGTGGTTGTCTGAAGACATGATCGACAACTTGTTGATGTGGTACTAAGAAGAAGAAGAAAAAAGATGCTGCAGTTAGGTCCATTGGACTGGATTGAATTTAATGTTACATCAGCTTTTCTACTTATTTTTCCCCATTCAGAGATTTCACAATCGAGACATTCATATTGGAACTATATCTTTGCAAACCGTAGGACTTGTACGGAAGCTGTAGTTCAGTGCTTTCTTTACAGCGCTGTTTCAGCTTTGAGGTGAAAAACAAACACTTAAAACTCGGGACTGGAAAGAAAATTTGAAAAGGAGACAGACTTTGCTAGCTAGCTGCGCCAACTGTTTTGCTGATTTCTATAAAGTTTCCTGCTATGTGTGCTACCGGTGCATAAATGCTGCAGCTTCATCTTATAAAAAGGAACTAGTCTGTGATAATTACCATATAAATACTTTAAGATGTGTTGGCATTGATGTTTAGAAGCACCGCCAGTATGCACCAATGAGTTTAGCAGCAATGTTGTTTTTTGGAAGGAGAAGAAGATGAGTAGACTAGTTTCCGGAAGAGGATAGAATGAAGTCATTTGTGATAATGATCTACTGAAAGTAATAAGCTGTGCGGTCTGGACACTGTGTTCTTAACACATCTTTGAAGAGTTACACGCTGTAAAATTGTTTTCACTGGGTACATATGTGAGACTGGTGCAAGAGTTTGGGGTAAGAGACTATGCAGTCTTGTAACAATGGAAACACCAATTCATGAGGATGGGGTCATTACCAAAAACCCAGCCATGAGTCACAGGCACTAAATACAGCTTGTTGACAAATGGTATTTACATTGTCAAGCCATCACGAACCCCCCACGAATATATGAATGAACAGCTGTCGAAAGAGTGAGAGATTCAGGGCAGAGTTTGAGCGAGATATGCGAGGCTTTAGCTGGCTAAGGTTACAAAATGTGGGACAAAGGGCTCGCCTTGACACTCCTCCGCCTCTTCACTGACATTTTGTTTTTAAAAACTACAACCATGGTGGGGGGCTTGTTTCCTGTTTGTTTGTGTAACTGGCTGACTGCATATATTTATCTGCTGAGGTACAAAGTACAACCCGTGCCCCAAGTTCATGACTATGAGATCAGTTACTGTTCCTGACTCTTGATTACCTCATTTCTGTGAACTGCCAAAGTGAAACATCCAGGTAATAGCATGCTAACATCAGCCAGCAACATACTGGATTTGGACAATCATTGCTCTTTATTTAGACCCTAGCATCCCTCAACAGTGAAACCTTAGCCAAAAACCCTGAGCTCATACTACACAGCTGAAACATAGTAGTAGCTTACAGAGTGCGAACAGACAGGTAGCGACACCAGTCTAAACACCCTACTTGGATTAGCATCTCTCTCAGGAAAGAGTAACAGGAAACCAGTTAGGTGTAATTATAACCAGTCCGATAAAAAACACCAAACACCTCAGAGTGTAAGAGGGCTTCTAACGGAATGTGAGCAGGTCTATGAGACTGTGTCTTGCTGGGGCGGGTGGTCTGGGCTGAGGCATGGGGTCCTGTGGCCCAAGATGCACTATAATTACCCTGGGGGTGAGGACAGGGTGGCGTCCACAGGTCTTGGCACCCAGAGTTTATGAGGGTCAGAAATAGCAGGGGCACCACCCCCAGACTACTGAAGGAGCGAAAGGGGTTCACATCTGTACATCACTTCCACTGTTCCCCCTCAATATCTACTTTTGCCGTTTCTCTTTTTCTGATGTTTCTTTGAACTTGTCCCAGAAGAGACACACAGGTGTCCAATATACCAGCGTCTTCAACCTCAAGCCCAGCCAAGCTCTTTATAAATGGCAGCAACAAAGCGCCTCAGGGTTTACAGTATGTACGCAGTCACATGAAGCTACAGGAATAGTCTTGGTCTAATACACAAACATGTATGAAATCCTTGGAATTAAGTGTTGGAACAATATATACTGCTGCAGATTTTACATGTTTCTATATGTAAACAAGAGCTGTTAAAAATGAAAATATAACATTTAATCCTTTTATTTCTTTGAAATAATGAGTCACTTGGCCTTGTTTCCAGACAATCAACATGACACTTCATTTTGTTTCTGTAAGTGAATTACGTCCATTGATGTCTTTAAAATTAATTGCTGTTAATTTTTCATAAAAGATGTTTTTATTTGTTCAAAATCCTTTATTTTTATGCACTGAGGCAGAAATGAAGGGAACCAATTGATGTTAAAGCATATTGAGATGCCCAGTGGGAATATTTGTGATAATGCCCCCATTAACTCATTCTGCAACAATGTACAATAGCCAAGTTTTAGTATGCATGCCGCAGCAGAACTGGCAGCCATATGGTTCAGCTCTGGGCTGCGATCCCATCCAATTCATTAGCTTGCGGTTGAGAAGGCAATGTGCCCACTGCGCCCAATGAAAATAGGACTGCAGGTCTTCAAATTTCAGGCCTTGACAAAGCAATGCTGAAACAGGAAAATTAAGATCAGGCAAGCGCACAAACACACTGTGTTCTTACCTGCAGGGCAGCAAACATCATCATTTCCTCCTCCGTGCACTCAATTTCCTCCAGCAGGATGGCCCACTTGGACTGCTCGTAGAGCTGGTTCACTCGGATGGCATCGTACTGTGGACATAACACATAACTGAACACTCAGGACAACACTCCATCTGGGGAAGCAATAGCTGAAGCTTGTATGTGATTAATGACATCCAGTCACCAAAATATGAAGCAAGCTGACTTTCAAGTGCTGCACTAAAGTGATCAATGTAATTTACTGTACATTATAAACCATACAAGTTATAATGAGAATTACGCTGAATATCCATCCATCATCTATACACCACTTAATCCTCTCTAGGGCCATGGGGGGCTGGAGTCTATCCCAGCTGACTCAGGGTGAAGGCAGGTTCACCTGGACAGGTAACCAGTCTATCACAGGGCCACACTTAGAGACAGACAACCAAGCACACTCACATTCACACCTACGGACAATTTAGAATCACCAATTAACCTCAACATGTTTTTGGACTGTGGGAGGAAGCCGGAGAACCTGGAGAGAACCCACGCTGCACGGAGAGAACATGCAAACTCCACGCAGAAAGATCTCCGGCGTTCTGACTGGGATACGAACCGGCGAATATACATCTGTGTGTGTGTGTGTGTGTGTGTGTGTGTAAAAACACCTCCTTGTAGACAAAGAGGTGGCAGCATAAAGGGCATGATTTGGGTTCTAACTCAATAATGTCATTTAAGCTGCCAGTCTCAGCATCTTGCTATTAAAACATTACAACACAACTCTGGTATTTTTCTTCAAATGATGCAGGGCCATCGAGTACTGCACATTCTCTACAAATGTCCAAAGTGACTATGATGTGAAGCTGTTGAACTGAGTTGTCTGTGGGATGTACCTTCGGGTTGAGGTCAAAGAAACTGTGGTATTTAAACCTCAGCAGCAGCACCTCGTTCTCCTTTACATCCTGCTCCATGAGAGATCTGGAGGAGTCCAACCACCTGTACAGACAGTGAGTATGACGAGTTAGAATATGATGATGTTCTGTCCCCATGCACAGATCTAAATCACATTACACATCGCTATAATAGTCACGACTATGACCAGTTCAACTAAAGCACAAAGCAAAGTTCAGCTCACCCCTGATTGATTTTGGCTTTGTCCAGCAGGGACTGGGGCTTGTAGAGTTTGACCAGGATGTCTGGTGAGGAGATTGGCTGGCTGACAGCAAGGATGCTGGGATTGCCCTCGGACAGGGGGCTGTCTCCAAACCAGGCGGAGGTGGGCGACAGAGGGCTGCCGTCCCTGGAGTCGTAGGTGGGGGTCATAGTCTTACTGTATAAGCCTGGACTAGAGTAGATGCTCCCTGAAAAAACAACAACACAGCAATCAGTTAGTCGTTGTTGTCAGTTGTAAATGAAAGACTATGCTAACTACAACGAACTTATGAAATCAACATTGACATTAATTTGTATATATCTTTTGCCTTATACTGACACTCACAGTTCAATTAAGTGCACATTCACAAATACATCACTACAACAGCATCAAGGGACAAAAGGGTGAAAACACTTCTCAAAAAGCACACACACTTGCAGCCTAGCCAGAGCAGCTAGCAGGCCAACAACACCATGTGACTACCAGCCCATAGTTTGCAGATGAGTGACTTCAACAATGTCTTCCTGCTGATGGCGAGACTGATGTGGATCAGCATGCAGATGATGCACAACATGATCAGGGTCACCCCACTTATTCACAGTCAAAAAACCTGAAGGAATGCACTGCACACAGCAAACTAGTGCACAATTTGCCCACAGGAAAGGCGAAGTGCAAAGATATGGGAGGAGAATATAGCGAAAACAGAAACAGATAATGTTGGGGGGAAAAAAATCCCAAACATAATTGGACATCCGACTCTTTAATAAATTAAGCATTTGAATAGCTAAAATACTGATTTATGTGAATATTTATTCTCTAGTTTTTAAATAAAATCAAAAGATTTTGGCTGCAAACATCAGCCACCAAAGTGAAGCATTTGCATTTCCTGTTGGCTGGCCTTGTGGAGTATTTTTGGCCACATTCCCCTCCATTCCCTCTCTCCCTCCGTCGGGCCTAGGTCAAGAAGCAACACTGGCTCAACCACTAAATCCCTTTTGAGATCAGGAAGTGGGCTTGGTTTGTGTTTGTGAGTGTGCACGTGTATGTTTGTGTTTGCGAGCTGAGGTCATGAGAACAGGGTGCAGGCTATGGCCACCCATCCCTTGTGGGGGAGGGTGTTATTCAGTGGTTCTTTCAAGGTTTTCCTCCAAATGCTGGGTTCATCGGGTCAGGGAGAGTACTCCCATCTCCCATAGGGTCTCTTGAGGAATGCTAAATATCCAGAGAAACCATGTACAATATGAAAGCTGGCAGTCCATTAACAACACTGCTTGGCCTCCTCCATCCTGTTTACTGACTCTCCAATGCCGGAAAAAAAGGCATCAAGAATGCTAACATGACTTTACTCCCCAATGCTCCCACACTGGAGACTCAGAGGGCTTAAATGGAGGGAGCTGGACCACCGTCAGCTGTTAAGACTAAACGTAAACGATGAGAAGACTTGTCAATACATAAAAGTGTCTCTTGTGTATTTGGTTTTTACTCTCACTTCTGTTGGGGCTGTTAACTGGAGCGTGTAGGTAGGATTATAAGTATGTGATTTTGAACACAACAGCGTAGCAATAATGCAGTTTGACCTTCATATAACTTGCTCATTAATAATCACCTCGCTGACCACCTGCTATTTCCTAAAGCAAAACATTCAAAGAGCCAAAAAGTGGTTGGCTATCCTGCACATCAGTCAGCAGGCACAGTGAGCAGGCCTGCAGTAGCTTTCAGAAAAGTGAGCTTTGAGCTAATTTCTAATAGAACGCAAAGCCTTTGTCACAAGACCACCCGAATCAGCTGACTTCCTCTGCAGGAGCAGTCAGGTGACTCGGCTGCTAGTCCCAAAGGTTACAGACGTCATGTGACCTCAACACTCCAGCTGCGGGGTGGGTGGAGGGTAAGGGAGGAATGGGGAGGCGAGGGTGAGGAAGCAGTGCTGAAAAGAAAAGGACAGAGGAAGAGGAAAGCTTACCTTTGACAGGTCCGATGTATATTATCTCAGAGGCTAGGATGAAATGAGAAAGAGTAAGAAAAAGAAAGGCAGAAAAAAAAGTGGAGGAAAGAACAGGAAATAGAACAAACAATATCAAGTGGACAGATTTAAGATACTGAAAACTCGACAAGGTCAGAAGGAAACGGACGAGAGAAGACAAAAGTTGAGGAATATAAGAATGAGGAGACCCGTGGCATTTCCACAGACACTGCCAACTGCTGTAGCCTCAGAGTGGATGACTCAGTCTACCCTCTTTGCAGAGGGAGATCACCCTGGCATGACTAGTGAGGTTCTGTCGTTTCCATCCACCCATTCATAACCATCCAACATGGCATGACTGATTGAAAACCCAGGCAAGGCGTTGGTCAACATGACCCAGTCCTGCACGTATACACTGCAGCACAAATATAAAGCAGTGGCTGTCTGAGGGATGTCATGCTCCACGCTGACAGGAAAGACAATTAGTTAAAAAAGGCACATCAAGGTGGGGTGGCCCCAGCAGGACTAGATGGACTGGCATCATGGGCAATACCATGACAGTCTGAGTCACAATAACAGCTGAGGGTTACTAACATTGTTTTTTCAACCAAAATGGCCAATTCTGTGGGGCGCTTGACATGAGTGTGCAGACAGGCAGCGGACATGAAGTTTCCTAAATGGTACATTTAAAGATAGAGATTGAGGTTTTGGAAAAGGACTTCCAGTCTGCAAGTGGAAATAAATGGTCATGTACCTTTTATGACATTAGTTTTTTACCATCCGCCCCTGTCATCAGCCTCTTAGGTCAGTGTGAACCGCCCTGTCCAGCATGTATACTCTATAAAGTTTGTATATGAGATACTATACAAAGGCTCAACATAATTTTGTTAACAATTTGTTTTATCAGCAATATCAGTGAGAAACAAGATATTAAAAAGATGATGGGAAAAAGACAATAGACTCTTCAAAGTAAGGAGAAGGAAACTTGAAGAAACTATCATTACAGCAACAACTAATGGTTGCTTTGATTATCAATTAATCCAATTACGTTCTTGATCAAATGATTCATTTGATCTACAAACTGTCATGAATGTGTGTAAAAAAAAACAAAAAAAAAACATGCTCCAAACAGGCAACATCTTCAAATGTGTTGTTTTGTTAAATCTACAGTTCAAAACCCAAAGACATTGAGCTTATTAACATGGGTCGATAAAAACAAGATGACATTCACATTTTAGTTGGATCCTCGATTGTTTTTGCTTGAAAAATCACTCAAATAATTAACTGATTATCAAAATTGTAGCAGATTAATATTCTGTTGATTTATAATTGATTAATTGACTAATTACTGCAGCTCTAAACACGATTACATTCTGAAAGAGGAGAAGGAGAAAGGAGAAGGCTGTGGTTTTGATTGCATCTCTGCAAAGCCTTGTGATTTCTATCAGGAGACCTGGGCTAAGAGGCCAGCTCTTACCCACAAGGGACGGAATAACTTCTTCAAACTTGGCCATGAAATACACTCCCAGACTGTAGCATGTGATCTGATAGGGAGGACGGCGTGTGTGTGTGTGTGTGTGTGTGCGTGTGTGTTAGTGTGTGCGCGCATTTACACACAAGCACGCACACACAAACACACAACAAACTGGTGACAGTAAACAGATTCTGCACATTCCAGCTGAAACTCTGTTTCTTTGCACCACCTAATAGTGTGACCACATTCACCCACTGGGAACAAAACATATCCATACCAGAGGCAAACATGTAGCACGCTATTAAAATGCAATGATGCAACTCTGGGTGGGATCCTCATTTGCTTTTGTTAAGTGGCTGCTTTTTGCTTTTGCCTTCTCTCATTATATTTTAATACATGGGCAAAGAGATACTTCATCTGTGGATGGCTTTGCTGTCATCCAAATCTGTGTGTGAGGACAATTTGTTTTTCTTATATGCGCAAAACACGACGGTTCAAGTTGATTGTTCAGGCTTCTTTCGATTCACATGTAAGTATATACAGTCATGTAGTGCACACCAAACTAACTCTGCATAGCAGAGGAGACTCCAGACACACAAAGAGTCCTATTCAACCTGTCTCATGGAGTTAGCAGTGCTGCTTAATGCTAACTCTGTGACAGCTCTCCAGCCTGTTTTGTTCTGCTCCTCCCTACTCATATGGTTGTAACTCTCACATCACTCTCTGAAGGGAGGAGGGTCATTATAACTGCACTTGTGTAGCCTGGTTTGGGTTTAAAATGGCAGCGTGACCAACTATGTGTGGAATCTCAACCATTCTTAGTCCTCCCTGCCAAGGAATTGGGAGCCATGGCTGTAGATCCCATGCAGGCCTCAAACTTACACATTCATATTTGGTCACTAGAGGCAGGGTGCAGCAATCTGGAGTTATCGTAGTGGTTTTTGAACCACAAGCGCAATCAGACACTACAAACACTAAAAAGGAAGACAGATGTTCCATAGGATCCAGCAGAACCTGCTATTCAGCCTGCTGCTTGAGGGAATTGAGTATTATTTCATACAATAAAACAGAAAAACAAAACCTGAATAATCCAAACTGACTTAAAAACAAGACTGGAACCCGAAAGCTTAGATTTAGATTTGATCAAACACATTTCCCTAGAAGTCATTGCTTTGACATGCAAAGTGCAAAGACTTCTCTAATTTGTACTTCTCCAGAGATTATTTCTGATATGAGCTGTAAATTCTATGTGTACATTCTACTAAAGCTAAATAATTCAGCTGGAATTCTTGTAGAAAACACAGTAACAAGCTCTGAATGCAACTCACCTGATCCAGGGGTTAACAGTGGACCCTCCAGCTCCAGATCATCCTCCTCTGCTTCCTCCAACTTTTTCTTTTTCTTTTTGGGGTCACGGGGTTTGCGAAGTAGAGACAGCTCTTCTGGGTGGCGGATATCTGGTTGGGGAGAACAGCAACAAAGTTCATTTGATGTCACATAAACATAACCTTGACTAGCAGCAAAGCCAAGTCAATCTGGACACCAAGATAGGCCGGTTCTGATGTCACAAACTCACTGAAAACATACAGTAATTTGTGTTTTTTCAACTACAGGCTTGAAATAAACCACGTCATCTCGCAAAGCACACAAACAATAAGTAGAAGCTCTATAGTAGGTGAATATAGGGACGCTAACTCATCTTAAATTGCCAAAAATGTGAGAGGCAGAATGGGCGAAGAAGCAAGCCAAAGCAAAGCGACAGAATAGATGGGTAAGAACTGTAGACAGCTGTGCACATGAGGGGTGGAAAATTGCAAATCCCTTTTCTCAGGGCCCCAACAAATCTTGCTTTAACTGTAATCCCCAACCGAGACAGGGCAGACACAACCTTTCTTGCTCCAACTATTCCACTCACACAAATTTCAGTTGTTGCTGGTGAACAGCAGGGCAGCACAGCTTTTACCCCAAAGCAAAAAGCTATTTTTGACAAAGAATAGTTACTATAACTGTCATTGTGGCTCTCTGTGTTTAAATGGAAGAGATATGTGCAAGATTCTAATCAGGCAGTAGGACACTGCACTAAATATAATGACTAAAACAGAGCAGTTTCTATCCCTGGCTGCTTTCTCGACTTTTCTCTCCTTCCCTTGGGCTTGGAGGCCGGGGAACCATCACTCAGCAGCAGCAATGACGTTTTAAGATGGGCTTGGGATGATTCTGATGTAGGGGGTGAGACGGCTGGAATGTGTCAGGACTAGAATAGATGGACCTAGTCTAGAAGCAAGCACATCTGGATGCTCAGCTGGATTCGGTTTTCTCAAGGATTCCGTAGAAATTAAGGAGGGAGCTGATATTTCAGAGCATTATTTCATTATTTCTACTTTGTTGTGCACATAATTGTCCATTTTCCTCATATCCGTTGAAATCATTTACCCTTTCATTTTTTAGAGATGAAGGATTGGAACGGCGTCGCAGACTGATTGAAGAGGTTGCTGTGGGTGTTGAGGAAAGCACAGGCAGAAGGGTCGAGAGAAACGTCTTGGCTTGGTGAGAAAGCTTGTTTGGTTTGTGTAACTAAAGCAAAAGCATTCCAGGAGTTTTAAGAACTACCAGATGGAAGTTCACCCTCTCTCTGTCTCCCTCCTCCCTCATTCTCGCTCTGCCGTAGCAGTGGAGCACAGTCCCTGTGCCCTTATACAGCCATGTGAGTTTCAGGCGTGCTGCTGAGCTTTAGCCCCACTGAGCTATGCGAGGACGCCAATACACACAACGAAGCAAGTACGTGGATAGGACTGTCTCTTGTTTGCAAAGGCATGTGGCCTTCTACTACGTTGTCACTTTAACTGATTAAATCTTATGATCTCATTGTCAAAGAGGGAACTTATCCAGATGACAAATATTAGCCATCTACTGTGCATGATGAATCTGATAAAAGACAACACATCTGTATATTTTAACCCTCTATTTGTCAAATATTTATAAAACCATTAGTAAATCTGATCGTTTTTTGAGGAGTTATGAGAAAGAAAATGGAAACAAAAATGCTTCTATGAAAGTAATATTTCAAACAGCCCTACCATGTGCCTGCAAGTGGGAAATAGGTGGGTGGGGTAAGTAAATTGAGAGATATGCTTTTTCCATCACTCCCACAAAGGGGGTAGTCGATATGATGACTCAACAAGGAGGCCCTTGGATCGCTTTATGTCCCCCCTATGATCCCCACAACAAAAGAAAACATATGTTCAGACTCACAGTACTTATAGTTTGTCATCAAGACTGCTGACAGTTTAAAAGGAAAAAAAACACAACAGTTTTAAGTCTTTATTTAAAACCTATTAATGGGCAAATTAATGCAGAAAGGTACATCAAAATCTAATGAGATCATTTACTTTAAATGGAGAACCTGTGGTGTCAAAATTAAGTTTCTAAGATGGACTGTCACAAGAGAAGTGAAGCAAAGCAGCTTATTAACTAGTGACAGCTTTTTATACCAACATATTTGTTGCAAGGTAACAATTTGAACTTGTAACCTCAACATGTTATGGAGGTACAGCAGTTTCTGGAAATCATTGTTCACCACTGATGAGCAAATTTATTCCAGAAAGGTGCTTCAGAAAGTATAAAGTTTCTACTGTGGATGGTTCTTGAGCTACCGTGTTATAAAGAATGTGTCCACAGAGTCATAGACGCAGACATGACGCCATAACGTCCTGCATGCCATTTAATGTGCAAGCAGGACATAAAAATACAGAAATAAAGGTGACCAAAGCAAGCTGAGCGGAAAACACTAAAAATGTTCCACTAGTATTTTTCAGACAGGCAGACAGGAGTTATAGTTTATTTCTGCTGACATACTCAGTTGAGTGTTGAATTGCATGTTACAGTAATAATTCAAAAATCATGATATTTGGGAATGATTGCGCCTACGCTCACCACATACTTTTGGCCGGTGTCAGGAGAAGGAGGAGGAAGGGTGAGTGATGGTCAGAGTGCTTACAACAGCTTGGTTGATTTCCATTAGCAGGAATGACACCTACACTATAAGACCCCACTCTTCCACCCTGCAGACTTGTGGCAGTAACCAGGCTGGAAGCCAGAGGAAAGGGCTTGACTGAGAGCCAGCTGGGCTCCCAAGATCTACTCCTTGGAACAGATGATTCACTGCAGTGAGTAAGGCCAGCCACAGAAGAATCACAAACACCGTCACAGTCTAATTTTACAACGCGAAAGCTTACCGTACAAACAGACAGAGACCCTACATGGACAAAAAAATTAAAAGAGAAGTGATGTCATCTTCTGTTTTCCCCTTACATACTTCCAAGTGTTATGAAGAAGTGCTCACTGGATTGTAAGAATGACTGATCAATACTCAGGAACAATAAATCAATTGTATATTCCTTGAGAGACTAAATAAAATTACTAATATTTAGTCTCAGTCTGAGAGATAAGAATGCACAGGGTGTGGATATTTGTGTTTAAAAAACTAATTATGAAAAGAGAAGCCAAGAGAAATGCCTGGCATTTAGAATGAGTTAAATGATACTATGACTTCATTCAAATATATAAAGCCTCACAAATCACTTTTTCACTCCAACATCGAGATGAAAAAACATCATATGGCCTTAATGTCTTGGGAAGACACCTGTCTTCATCTATCATACATGATTTTAAAAAGGTGCTAAAAGGCCACCCAAAAATGATAATACTCTATATTAATTTAGGAGCTGGAGCTGAGACCAACCCACAATCCTTCCATGTTTTGACAACAATGGCCAGCACACTTGGGCCTAGTCAAGCGGCCTAAAGGTTGACGGGCCATAACTGTGCTGAACTAAACCGACAGAGTAAAAATCCCCACAAATCCAGAAAGGTTTCTGGAGGACAAAGCGGTCTGACCAATTTCCCGCAAGAGAACTTCTTAACATCCTACTTCAATCTTATCCTCCTGTGCGCTTTATATCAAACATACGCTCTCTCAGTCCCTTTCCTTTCCTGGCGAGTCGTCCGGTCCAGTCATTTATATGTTCCAGCGAATGCTACTGTGTGTCTGTTTTCCCACACATGGAAGTAAAGGAGTGCTTGCACAATACGCTTAAGTGGAGCAGCCTGACTCTTGTTACCCTGAAGTGGTGCTTTGCTGAGAGAGGCAGTTTCATTTTTGCACCACCTCATGCTCCCAGGTTAGTTAGTTACTCAGTTGTGAAGAGTGCATTTTACGTGTTGGCTAACAGGAACAGTTAAACAGCCTGCTGTCAAAAGGAGAGGCAAAATCCTGCGCAGACCTCTCTATTCAGACAGCATTTTACAGCTGAAATCCTAATCCTAGGTGACTGGTTGATTACAGAAAATTATTTGATAACAATTCTGACTATCGATTAGCCATTTAAGTCATTCATCAAGCAAAAATGTCATATTTGTTTGTTACAACGTCTCAAATGTGAAAATTTGCTCTTTTTTCTGCTTTGTATCACTGTAACAACTCATGGGTTTTCAACAGCTGGTCAGACAGAAGCAGCCATCTGAAGAAGTCAGTTTGGGTTCTAGTAAATTATGACCAGTGTTTCTCCCCTTATTTTCCAACATCTATAACATACCAAATATATCCGGGACATTCGCCAGATTTCAACAAATACACAAACATGGTTTCTGAGAATTCTCAGAATTGTTGACAGGGTTCAAAAATGTTATCTTGAACCTAAAAGTGGAAAATCCCTAATGCTTTTGCTTCACTATCAACTAAGCAGCGCAGCACAGGATGTGAGAGCTGCCAAATGCAATCAGAGGTCAAAGCAGGAGTGGAACTGAGCGATGCTCATGTGTAACAGTACAGCAGCCTTTTGCTGAGTCCTCTTCTTCTCCAGTTAGTCAGTCCAGATGGACTGTTTCTGTGGCAGGACACAGCTGCCTTGGACATGGGAGAAACACAGCGGTGATAATTGGTTTCATTCTTTTAACCTGGAGTGTCATGCTGATTTCCAGTGCTTTGCTCCTGTATGGGACGTTCACTGTCAGAATTTGATTGTGCTAAAAAGGCTGAAAACCAGACAAAACAGAATACAAAGATAGAAAAAGGATCAGGATAATGTTACTAGTTCGATCTAAAAAACAGAATGTTGATGGCATAAAATTATTCTCAACCCAAGGGACTAAGAAAAATAAGCAACAAATAAAAACAGAAAAATACAACACTTGAGGATATGGAAAATTGTTTTGAAACAGAAAATGGCTTCTGTGTGGCCAACTGACTAGACACAAGCAGAGTGAAATTAGTATGAGAACTCGAGCTGGAGCCAACAGTGAGCTGCTCATCACTGCCAACAACCTTCACTAGCTTTCTCTTTCTCCGTTTCTACCTTCCAGTATCTCTGCACCTCTGTTTTTGCTGTCTGGAGCAAAGGCCAGTTGGACAGGCCTCGTCTCTTCCTGTCCCATCTGATTCTCTATGCTGTGCAGCTCTCAGGCAGTCAGCAGTAAATATGCACAGGAAATTGTAAAACTCAAATTTGCCCAGATAAGTAATAATGCTTCCAGGGCAGACCAGCTGTAAGTCAGCTGTCATACAGCTACAGTCCAAAAACTTTCTCACTGTCCACTACCAATAAGCAGTAACATACAGTGTTGTTAAAGTAACAGTACACTCACATCACTCTGAGGAGCCCTGTACAGTCACCCCACAACATCCTGCACCATCCTGACACATGCCAAGTCAGCCAAATGCAATTTGCCCTGAATTTCTGTGGAGCTGAAAAAGATTTACTACAGAAGCAGCAGACTCATTCTTAATCCGGCCTGGCTAACAGGCTACAAACCCCCATCTCCCCACCTCTGCTTTCTCAAAACAGCCTCTATGTATATTTATACTCAATAAAATGCACCATTTGCTGTTTGATTTCATAAAACTGTTATGTGGACCTTAAATTAAAAACAAGGTTGAGCACTACCTGTGGCAGCTCATTAAAAAATGGAAAGCTGCAACTACAGCCACTAGTCCTGCCAGCTAAACACAGTCCAGTGACAAAGACACAACAGGTGTGTTGTGACCCTGTCTTATGGAAGGATTTATAGCAAACCCTACTGGAGATAGTGACTGAGAGGCAGGGGTAAGGGGCGAGGTCTGAGTTGTGTAAAAGTGGGTGTGAGCAGGTCAGGGGTTGTTGGGGACCAGCATGTGACCTCTGACACCTCTGTTACAGGACAGAGTGGAGCCAGCCATAGGAGATATCCATAGTGTGTGTGTGTGTGTGTGTGTGTGTGTGTGACCCTTGGGCACTACTTTAAACCATGGGGGGACACTTAAATTTGGATCTGATATTAGCATGAGAGACTTTTGGTAAGCCAGACAGTGAGCAAGAGTTATGCATTTTACTCATACTAGTGTGTGCCAGTGTTTTAAGTGTGAGACAGATTGATAATCTCTGTTTACTAAACATTACTGTGAGACTGATGCAGCCCTGGTTCCAAGGACACGACTTCAGACGACGAGTCCACAGATGTGACCTCAACATGCACAGCTTACAACGTGTTTAATAAACACAACAAACTGCCAAGGATTAAAACAAAGTGAGAGGAAGGACATGATTAGCTATGGTTGATGCAGACCATTTCCAGAACCTTTCCAAAAATACCACTACAAGGGGAAGTTGTTGGTTAAGCAGGATGGGCACCTTCAACAGGGGCAAATGGACTGGATCCACCATTCTAGCATTGAAGCAAATTTCATTCCCATAACTCTTTGCCAATCAGTCACACCTCATTTCACAATGGCTTTATGACTGTTTTCCACAGCTCCACTGAAAATAAAACTACCCAGTATTCTAAGAATGAGTCAATCGTTCCACTTACTGAAAGTTTTGCAGATGTCCGACACGGCCTTGAAGACCCGGTCCGAGAAGTTGACCTTGACCTTCATGTGCTTCATGTTGGGCAGCTGGAGGCGAAGCAGCTTGTGTTGTGGGGTGAAGAGCAGCCTGGCGTCAGCTTGGATGCCATACTTGTCCAACGTCCAGTGGGTTTTCAGCAGCCATGTCTTCTTCTTCTCCCACCACAGAGCATGGTCTGACCAGTCCTTCTTCACATCTAAGACACGAAAAAAAAGATTGGACGAAATGAGTTTTAGTAATTGCATAGTGACCAATATGGTAACAGACAGGCTGCAAAAGAGTATTATTTTACATAATTTAACCTCTGAGGCAATTGACAAAATATTGACAGCAAAGGGAAAGTGTAAGTAGAGCCATCAGTCTGTATCCATCACACTGTACTGACTTTAGCTCACCAAATATGTCCCCTCCAGGGCAGAGGTCATATATGGGGCAAGCTCCAGAAAAGGTTTGCATGGGGGCAGTGAAGTCAAAGTGAGAGGGAGGAGAGGACCGAGTATGTGAAAGATGTGGCTGTTTGCGTGACACTGTGGGAATATCAGGTTCATACCACCCTCTTTGTTCCAAAGTCACACTGTGATCCCTTTAAGCAGACACAAGGCACCCAAAACCCCACATAGCTTCCAGGCTTTTGCTCCACATGGGCTCAGCACAATGGGGACAGCACCAAGAGGTCTGTGGTCTCATGGTGTACGTGTCTGACTTCAAGGGGAAGGTGAAAGCTGCAGAGATTTGAGGGAACTCAAAGCATCTGTTGTACAGATCACCTTGTTCTGGTTTATATATGAGCAGCGGAGCGATAAGCTGAAGTTGTGTTTGAATTGCAAATCACTTCAAAGTGAAAGGTAAAAGTGAAAAAGACAACATCTACCATTCTCAGAGAGTGAGAGTCCCTTTAAATCAATTCTATCTCTTTAACAATAGACTGCATTCACAAAATAGCTTAGTTAATAAGTTCAAGGACACTTTAAAATATCCATGTACCCACACTGTGAATATGCTACTTCTTGTTCAAATGTTAGCATAACCATCTTGTGAGCAGACTATGATAGTAGATGGAGTGGAGTGAAAAGGCCTACAGTTTTTAAGCATTCTACGACTTTAAGATGTCCCCCGAGTAGTGATGTCATTACTCCGGCATTAGTCCAGGAAGGCACTTCCCAGAGTGGTGTCTCATTTCCTCCACCCACATACCAGTTCATTGCTTCTCCAGCTTATCCTCAGTCTCACTCTGGGTCTCTCTGTGCTCTCAGTGCTTCACTGTGCCCAGACAGAGACGTCAGTTTGCTTAGTCATCCTTTAATCAAAGAATTCGATCTAAATGGTTCCATCTCCTGCACTACTGCATCGGTGAGTGTGTTTGAAAGGCCATTTACCCTGACTAGGAAGAACATATTGTCGACCAGATGTTAAATATCTAAAAGCTGTCAACGAGATGGAAAGAGCACAAATTTACATAATGAATTTTGGCATATCATAATATTTAGGTTTCAGTTAGCAAGTACAAAAAGCTTAGGTATGGTACTTCCCTTCCACATATGTTATCATTGTTATATATAATTGGTGGAGGAAAAAATAACAAATGCCCCCGTTTTGAGCTCCACTCTTCATGAAGGACACCCATCTACTTTGTATTCAAGGCTGGTTTATACATTAGATAATGTGGCATCAACTCATTATCTACTGTACATGTTACATGGGGTACATGATGAAGGACACGTCCACTAATGGACAAAGTGGATCCATAATGGAACGGGAATAATTCCGATATCTTTCCAGGTACATGGTGAGCAAACAACAGTTAGGGGTATACAACAGACTTTTACATCAACCTGACAGTTCGATTTTTTCCATGATTACCTAACACAGCTTACTGCTCACTCATTCTATAAATGGAATATGACATCAATGTTAATGACAGAGGACAAAATCCTGAATTTTGCTCACTGCTGACCGCCTCCCTCTATCCATCAAACCGCTTGATGCCATGGTAACCTAAACCTTGAGTGGCCTTCTGTTTTCAAGCACTGCTGTTGTTTTTGCTGACCTTTGCCTAACATAGGGGCATCTATATTGTTGACACTCTCTTGCTGACCCCGTCTAAGGGCTGAATGAAAAGGATTAGCGAGTGAGTAGGTGAAATAACAGATTGTATACTTAGAACAAGAAACCAAGACTACTCTGAGCAAACTGGGCTGAGAAAGAGATTACAATAGCGATTAAGACTGGGAGCAGTAGTCTCAGAAGAAGAGTGGCCACCAGCATCTCAGTGTTGACGTCATTGTGAGAGCCTAGGCCTTTGTGAATTGTCTTGGGGAGGGGTTGTTTGTCAAGCTGTTGGGTTTTATACTGTTTACTCCAACAGGCAAACACTTGGTACTTGAGTGAAAACATTCCAAGCTTTCCGAGGCCCTGTGCGAGTTACTCTGCAGCATGGGGTCTTGCTGTCATCACTCCATTTTGATGCTTCAGCTGTGTCGAACACAACTTCATTGCTACCATCGAAGAGACTGTTTTCTTAAGTTTTCTGCAGTTATTAAAGGCTGAAATAATGAGAGGGAATATGGAGAAGAAAACTGAAAATAATCCTGAATGTATTTTCATAACTCTGCTCACAGTTTTTCCTCCTACAACCTTGTAATTTCTGGTGTCTGGGAGCAATGCAGAACAGCTAGCATTAAGATTTGGCACTCCGGTAGTCACCACAGACCACGTTCTATAGAGACGTCCTCGTACTCAGCATGCATGACCACCATACAATCTGTGGCAAGGCATGAATGCATGTCTTGGCTGGCTTCAGTTACCTTCAGCACGCTCCTTATGGCCCCTGCTTCTCTGTTTCCTTGAGTTTCCTTACTGGACACAGCCTTCCCCTCTCCTTGCTTGTGTCATTACGCAGTGGTTCGATGTGTCCTGATTGGATGAGGATGGCTCAGGAAGGCTTCCATTGGGCCAGTTTAGCAATAAGGTGGTAACCCAATCCACAGAGAGAGGGAGTGAGGGCCAATGGCAACTACCAGCTAAAAATACAGCCTGCCAAGCCTGACGTAATGCAGCAGCCAGAGGAGCGGGGGGCCTAAGTAATTGGGTGCATTAAATGTGGACCCACAGCCTCTTGTTGGAGTGATTTGTGTGTGTATGTGTGTGCGTCGCTTGAAAGACAAGGGGAGGGGAAACAGAACAGGAAAACCATGTTTTATGACCTCTGCGGGACGCGAAAGATGATACAAAGATTGCGTTTCGCGTGCACTGGTCTGGTTATTTGTCGAGGGGAGGGTGTTCTTATCCATCCATTAACCACATTAGATCTCTGCGTTGTGTGTCTGCGCTTTAACGAGCAAAATTAATTCATAAATTCTGCCAAACCAAGTTCTTTTCATTCACCGCCATCACAGCCGCAGCTCTCAACCAAGACCACTTCCCCTTCTTTGTGCACCAAATACCACAACCAGAAATACTGCTTTAAACAAATACACAGATTAATACTGAGATATTTTAGGAAGCAATTAAGAAAAGAAAAAACAAAAAAACAAAGAGAAAGGGCAATCAAATGTTTCAGTGTCAGCACAAAACCACCCGGTTCTAAGGGCTTTCACTAGGATAATATATGAGATCAAACTGTCCCTCCTTTACTCTCCTCCACATCACTCCTCTTCACTCCCTCCATCTCTTCCCTTCTAGTCAGTATCTGTGGTGTTTACATTAGGAGGCAGCTATGTTTATGGAGGCCTGTCTGTGAGGGGGAGGGGACGGGACAACAGAGGACAGGATGAGGAAAAAGGAATGAGAGAAAGGGCATGGCAAGGAGAGATGAGGAGGATGAGCAGAGGACGGGGAGGAGATGTAACTTGGGACACAAAAATACGAGACAGAGCAAGCGATAGCAAGGGTGAGGCAGAGCGAAAACAAAAATTAAGTACCACACACACACACAGACTTGTGAGTTGATTTTCTGATCAACTGAAATGCAAAAAATGCTGAACAAGAAAAGTAGTTTTCTATACTTCATAATTCTCAAAACCTTGTGAAGTCCTGCTGTGATGTGACTGAAGCTGCAACTCAAGTTTTCTTTACTAGACGAATAGTTTAAACATATTTAAACAACTAATATGTAAGACTCAGAACAGCAGCAAATCCTGACAAATGCCTGGAACTGTAAAATGTTTGACATTTTTTGCTTTAAAAAACCTAAATGGCTTACTTAAATGTCAAACTGTTGGAGCTCTCCAGTCGATGTGACACAAGGCTTTGGGTTTAAAGGGCAAAAAAAATAAATCTTTGATCTTGCATGTGGACTTATTTATTAGATTTCACAGCAGTGACAGTCAGCTGATGCCTGAAGCAAAATCCAGGCTCTTTTATAGAATCACTGAGAGAGATGACTTAAAGGAAAATGAGCTTAGAAGTCTGGACTTTTTGCTGCGTTTGTCTCGTGAGCCTTTTTTTCGAAAAATGTTTTTCATTAACCATCAAGGCCCATCTGTTATCCCTCAGTAATAACCATGGCCATGCGGCGCAAGGCTTAGTCGTGTTTAGCCATCAGCTGATAAAAACATTACAGCTGGGTGAGGCTGGTCATGCCGTTTCCTTGGTGACTCCTGGCTGACGCCGCAGGGGCAGCGGTGCGAGGCGATGACTTGTTTTCATACAAAACAGACACAGAGGGACAGGTTTGTCACACGTATTATCTTTCTCTCTCACATACAACATGAAAGCCCCTCTCTTTCTAAATATAATTCCATGTCTGAAGCAGGGTGAAGGTCGGTATTGACAAGCAAAGATACAGCAAGCAACTGCTCTGCACTGTCCTTAAATTAGAGCTACTGTAAATGGCCTTTAAGCACTTTGTGTGTCGTGCAGCCATAGCGGATAGCATCCCCATCAGATAACCGACATGTAACCAACAGGTTCGATAAAGAAAGGTGATGACAGTATCTGTGTGGCAGATATGAGATAAGGATTGAAGTGATGCAATGAACATGTGTTAAAGACAATGTGATGTCGAGTCCTGAACAGTCACAATCACTCCACATCAGTGACAGAACTGGCTGCAGAGGAGAAGTCAAACTTGTTTCTGGACTCGTGACTCGAGAACAACAGATTATGGAGATCTATCCAAGATAGCTTTGTGCAAATAACTTGCATCAGACTCGTAATGCACATGTTTCATCATGACTACACTGGCAACATGTGGAGAGTTAATTTGCAAAAGCTGATGATCTGCATTCTTAAAAAGAGAAAAAGACTGTTGTGAATAAGTCATACACGGCACATTCTGACTCTAAAATTAGTTGCATCACAATTACATTACTGTCTTTTGAAAAATGCATTGCAAATTCATGCTTAACAGCAGAAAATGTTAAATGCCAGAGCTGCTCTCAACTCTGATTCTGTTTAATGGTGGTAACAATGTTCAGCTGGAGATGTGCTAGAGATTATAAATAAAATTGCAACGCCTCATTTTATGAAACTTGGTGGAGAGGTGGAGCACGGGCACAAGAAGAACCTAATAAACTCTGATGTGGATTCAGACTGCTATCGTTTAAATTGCAAAGCAAGTTACTGGCCTTAGTTGAGGTTGTGCTCTTCAAGTGCAAAGACGGATCATTTGGGCAAAACTGTAGATTCTGTGAAGTTATCTCAGTCAGGGCGTTTAAAGTTTTTACAGCGTCGAGATCAAATATTGTGAATTACTGAACACCAAATGAAATTGAGTTTCAGTAATACTAAATGGATCACTGCAAAAGAGTTGCAGCGTGTTTCTTGTTTTGTGCATTTCCCAAAAAAAAGGATTGAAAACATAAGTTAGAATTTGAGTCAGTTCTAGTGAGCGGGTCTGGTGGCTCAAAAAAACACAGCTGAGGTGTTTCTTTGAAAGTCTGCAGGTAAAAACACTGGCCTGTTCATACATGAGGTATGAATGTGTATTTGCCAATTAATGGGCCATTTTTATTGTATTTTTCACTTCTATAGCTAATTATTTTTGCTGAACAATGTCAAGCTTTGTTATCTAAAGAAACCCCATAGCCAACACTGTCTGGCTCAGAAAAACGAGTTAAGAAGGTTCTTAAAAAAGAAAAACAAAAAAAAAGTTGCAGATGCCCACTTCAATCAAAACTAAGCTTCACATTTGCAAATACATATTTTCAGCATTTCAATTTTGCATAATAGCTGCATTTACCACAACAGCAGTTTGATGGATAATTCAATGCAATGTGCAGTAAAAAAAAAAAAAAAGAAAGAAAGAAAGAAAGAAAAAGAAGTGATTTTTGACATTTTAAATAAATGGATATATCTGTTTTTGCAAATGAAACCTTTGCATCGTCTAACTCTGACACCAGCAAAGGCCAAATTATTGACAAATGAGTTGATCTATTACAGCTATGCCCCTCGGGTATTCACTAACCAATACCATTAAAACTCAAGTGCTTTCATTGACAGGCGAAGTTGAATGAGGTTAGCTGAGATTATTTCAGTCCATTATTAATATTCAACAGCTCAGCATGCTGCCAATATTCTATCAAACAAGCCATTTATCACAGGCATTAAATATGCAATACACACAGGGCCCAAAAAAGGAGTCAGGGAACATTCTTATGAGTTATTGATCGTAATGAGTAGACTACTATCATTTCCCAAACACAATAAAAGTTCAAACTTAGTAGGATGAGTTTGAGCTTCTCAAATTCTCTTTTTGTAGACAATCCATATTTTCAATTTAAAATCGTTCAGGAAATAACTCAACTCTTGTAATCTTCAAGATGGCCAGCATTTCACCTCACCTTTGAGTGGCCGTTTGGACCAGATATGAATACTTTTACCTTCCCACAAGCATCATCGACTATAAACTACATCTTTTCAGGCACAAACAAGTCCTTTCAGTTTCTATCCGAGACTGGCAGGATTGGCACATTACAGTTGCAGCTCACCTGACAGCTCTAAAGGATTTACTGCACTGAAGCTCCAAAGGTGTTACTGTAGAAGACATGCAGAGAGCTGGATGAAAAAGTATGGAGACCCATATGTGAGATGATGGAGGCTGAACCTGGCATTATACCACTGAAAGCCAATAAGCATTTTCCCTTGGAGAGGAGGGAATCTGAAATCTTAACAGGAAATTTAGGAGCATCCAGCGTGTTAGAGTACGAAAGGCGCAACAGCTTTGATGCATTAAGAAAGGCCAGAGGGACATTAGAGGAAACCTCCTTAGAGGCAGGTAGTTAGTATCCATTTGTGTCATAATCCAAACAAAGCAAAACAGTGGGGGTACTCCCGCTCTGCCCTGACAGAGCTTTATACAATTAAGTGTTCAGGGCTCTGGCGGAATAATGATATTACAAAGAAACTCTGGGTCTCAGATCAATGGAGTAGATACACAATATTCATCCGTCCTTTTATCCATGTATGCATCCTGTCAGACGTCCATCAGGACTGTGATAAGCCGGCCCACTAATGCCTCTGTGAGCTGGATAACAGGAAACTGTGTTGCAACATCTGTAAAAACCCTGAGGAGGACCTACATGGTAAAGTGAAACCTCTAAATACTTAAGCAGCTAAGCAGGTCTACTTTTAAATAAAATGACTAAAAGTTAAATATATTAAGAGCAAGAGAGCTGAATTAAATGATTTCCACAAACTCTGTTTAACATTAACCAAAACTTTGGTTGTGAAAACAAAAACTCTGGTTGATTTGCTCTGTGAAAGTATTGGGAGTACTGAGACAGATTGAGGAGGGGGCAGTTTTAAGATGAATGAAATCTGCGCTGAGTAGCCAAACAAAAGTCCAGATCAGTTTACTCCATTGACACACAGGTGTGTGGTGTCAGAACAACAATGTAGTGCTCTAACATTTCCTTCCACTGGATCCAAGGTGCTGTTTGTACTACAGGAAGGTGAGAGGGACAAAAAGCAACTGGCTTCAGATTCCCAGAGGAGCCGAAGAAATGTTTGTTTCTATGCATGCTTAAGATGCCACGCATAGCTAAATAAATCATGCTTAACAAGCAAAGCAGTTCTTCCATAAAAGTGACTGAAGAGGGAAAACAGTGGGCAACTACATTTTTAAAACTGACTTTATATTCAGAATTGCGCATCAATTTACTTCATTAAGGAAGTACATCAAAACCAACAAGTGTAAAAAGAAAGTTTAGTTTATATTCTACAGAAACTCTTCCTGGTACAATTTGTCTACAACTAACAGGTCAGGGTTTGATTCTGGCTCAGAATGGGCCTTTGGAGGGTAAGAACACAACAGCAAGTATGACCACCTACAGAAAAGGCAATGAGTCCGTCTTATTTGACAGGAATTTATGCAGTTATATCTGACAATATGATAAAAAGAAATCTGCCTGGTTTCCATACTTGACACATTTTCCTTACATGCTGTTCTGTTACAGGTCTCATGATATCAATATGTTTATTTACATCAGCTTGGGCTGCAACTAACATGTATTTTCACTGATTAATGATTGATTTCTTGAATAACCATGTTGGCTATAAGCTATCCAAAAGTGTTAAAAATATGTTTGTACATTTTCTGTAACCCAAGTTGATGTCTTTGTATAACTTGATTATTCAAATTAAAGGTCTAATAAGGTCCCAAACTGAAGTATTTTGGATTTTTGTCAGAAAGAAAAGAAATGCAAAATTCATTATCAAAATAGTTGTTGTGTTGATTAATTAATTACTATCATTAAACTGGTAGGTTCAGCGCTGAGTGAGCACACAAGACATTCTGGCTCACTCCTAATTCATTATAGCTTCAGCCATATGCCAAACTGAACATGAAAAAGAAGAAAAACAGATCTAGAACAGATCTAAGTGAGCTGCCAAAACGGTCTATATATGGAAAACACTGAGTACGCATGCACTCACGCAGGCCATTGCTCTATATATGATCACATCTGAAAGTCTGAGTGCAGAAAAGCACAATCACAGCAGCATCTTGCTAGTGAAACAGGAAAGCTCTGGCATGGGCAGGACCACCACTTAGGCTAACTACTTCCTGTCAGAGAGATTAGACAGCAAGATGATCGCACACGCTGCCAGGCCATTTCTCACTTCATACTGCCAAACCTTTAACACGGCTGCACAGTCAAAATCAATACGTCTCATTACACATAGTGACAAACGAAAAGGGGGTGATGGAAAGACACCCATCAGAGATCTCCTAGTGTACAACAATGACAGTAAAACATTTGTTTGCAGCTCTCACATCCTCAAGAAAGATATGACGATCACTCATCTTTCCCCCACGCCAACAAAATTCCACAAACACTAGAAAGGCAAGAACCCAAGAGAGACAGAAGAGAGAAGGTGCATAAAAAAAGCTCAGAGGAAGTTCAGCATCCTGTGTTAAATAGCGTCTGTTTCCTAATGAAACCTGCGCTCCATTGTCAAACCATCTTCCTTTGGTCACCACAACCTCCAGCAGACAGAATGTTGGCATCACAAAAAGACCACAACGAATCTAAATAGCTGACAAAGTGAAGTGATATCTTACAAACCAAAGCTGTTGGCTGACGTTTTGTTGTACAATTCCTAATAGAGGTGCCTCTGAAAAATAACTCCAAACGCTTTTCCTGCATGAGCTCCTCCAACAAAACTGAAATGAATGTGGGATGATGAATTGCGATGTGAATATGTAGGTCATCACAAATACAAAACACACATTTTCTCTGACATGCAGGGAAAGTTCTCTGTGGTGGGCTGCTAAGTACAGCAGCCAAAAACTGAAGGCCCCTCACTGGAAACAACCACATGAACTAACAGAGTCACACTTGACCAATTAGTTTGCTCAAGTTCTATTTTTGGAACACCGGACGGTCAGTGTGCATGAACTTTGGTAAGAAACTGAGAGAGCGCGAACAAAGTGTGTTTCGCTGTGTCCTGATTGATTATTAAGCCTTGCTGCGAGGAGCAAATTTGGTCAAGTATTAAGACGTGGCTGCCTGGGCTTTAAAAAGTCAGACAAAACAATGAAAACATTTCCTACTAAATATATTTAGATGATGTGAGGGATGAGAGGGGTGGGCGAAAACAGAACGAAACAGGGTTGACAGAGAGAGAGGGAGGGACGTAGATGAGGCAGGCAGCAGAGACTCCAGCGATGACGGCAGCGACCAGAGAGCAGCATGCCAAACCTGGGAAGTCATTTCCTGCTTCATCGAAGACTTTTATGGAATTCTAGCAGCGTGGCTAACGTCACAACGAGAAAGAGAGACGGCAGGAGAAGAGAACGTTCAGATCCCTCTTTTCTCCACACATCTCCCTCTCCCTTTCTTCCCCTTCCAATCCTTCTACCCTCAGCTGTTTTTTGTGAGACTAACCAGAGCCAAGACAACCAGGAATGCAAGTGCAACAACATTCTCGCCCATCATGTACGTCGGCGGCATATGCTACACATTCCACGACTCTGTGGTTTGTAAAGTTAGCGGAAATTCACCGTTCTTATCCACTCGCCCCTCCACCTTTATCGTGTGCGAAGTGGCAATGCATTTGTGTGAAACATTAATAGCTGAGGCACTTACAGTAAGCCACAGTTTTTCCAGCCCTAAATGCTACGTAACACGGGAGCCATCCCTTTAAATCTAATAAAACCCTTGTCAGCTAATGTTGTTTGTACAATATTTGTTTTCCCCTCCTAAATGGCTCAATATTAGCTTTTAGAGAGGAGTGCAGTGCTTTTGGAAAACATCAACAAAGTCGGAGAAAGCACAAATGATAGAAAGCAGGATGAAAGGATTACAAGAGCAAGGAACCAGGGGGGTGGTTCATCAGCTGGCTTTAAATACTGCTCTCCTGGAGGTTTGCAGGGAAATGGAAGCAGTGTCCGCTGCTGTGATCAATACCTAAGTGCCTTCCTGGCATTTGTCTATTTAATCCATTATCGAAGGCCATCTGAGCCTGCGATGTGGACGGGAGACCTGCAGCTCACAGCGAGGGCTGAGTGATGAAAGCAGGATACATGTGGATGAGACACACCCACCGACCAACGCTCACGTGTGGAAACACATGCACAAATACTACAAATGAGAACTCTACCCATCGTGCGGGAGCCAGCTGAGGTCAACACATTTTCACACAAACATTACACATGCTGCGTGTGCAAATACACACCTGCAGCACACTACTGCATAAAGCAACAAATGTTCATAATAGACAGAAAAGCTCTGTCAGTCTTGTGGAAAGACACTCAAGAAAAAACAATCACAAGAAGTCCTTCATTTTAGAGAGTAAGAGGCTGAAAGAAAGAAAAGGGGGGAGGAGAGAGATTTGTCATTGAACCCTAACGTCCTTTCAATGTGAGACTGCAGCACTGCTTGCCAAGACTCTGTGGTATCTACGTGTCCTTTCTCACAGCACCGGCTATATATGTGCTTGTGCATTGCTCGTGTACAGTATCTGTGTCTAGCCACCACATCCAAGCAATCAGCAAATCCAACAGTGACTATGTGACAACACTTCTGAGGTGTTCAGTGATAAGTGCATTAGTGAAAGCTGGGAGGCAAAGAAGCAGAAACACCAACAGAACTCACAGAGGGATGTCAAATCAGAACAGTTTCCTTATCATTGCCCTTAATCTCATAATTTAACTCATGTTAACCTGCACAGATTATTCCTTCTAAACTCAGACCGTATGTTACCACTTTAACACAATACATAAAATTGAGCTGTTTTTACAAGGTCTCAATCATGCTTTAAAAGCCATTTCTTTGATTTGGTCTAAACTGTTCCAAATTATCGTTAAGAAAATGTTCTGGACAATCAAAAACAAAGCGACACTGCCTGTTCCAAAAACAAAAGATTACGTGTGTCCCGAACAATGTACAGTCCCCCTACACCGTGTGGCCATGTGGAAAACCCATATTGTGGATGGGTTAATGATTGCAATGAATGTAAAACAACCTGTTGACTCAGGGTAGGAGAAATGTCCCCACACTCACTGTGAAACCAGTTAAAAGGCACAAATACACTCTCAAACGCTCACAAAGCAATTTAATGCCACTGCACAAGTTCTGTTTTAAAGTAAGAGGGTCTATTGCCTTCACACATACTTTGCTAAGCTAAATTACCTGCAGTAATGGTGGTAGTAGCGTGACAATGTGGACGGCATTTAAATGAGTTTGTGAATAGTAACCAAGCCTGGAAGTACAACACCTTCATTCGATCAGAGTGACAAAAACCTCCAACTACACTCATGTCCTGTTATTTTACAGCAAACAACCAGCTAATCTCAACAAATCACAGCTATCATCAGATGTGGATGTGCATAAAAATAAAAACCTCATCAACAACATAGCAACATCATAAAGAAGAAGAAACAGAAATTAGGAACGGTGCAAACAAAGGACCAGTCAGCTCCTATTATATAATAATGAGGTCCAAAAATCGTAATATAATTCACAGAATTTGAAGCTTATTTTTCTGTAACAAACAGAAAAAAACACTCAATTTAACTATAATGCTATTCCCCATGCATCAAACTGACCATGTGTCCTATCAAGAAAAGCTATACCCTTCAACCAGACATTAACAAAACGCATGAACACAACTCAAACAATGGATAAGGCCCGGCCTTGAGCGGAGTTGTGGCAGGAGGACCAATGAATTCACGTCGTCCCACACGCGGCAGCAACACTGCAGTCGCCGAGTATAGATGCTACTCAGCACAGACGACCACAAAGAACAAAGACCTCAATTATGTGGAGCTCTAACAGGAGAGCTAAAAACGGGACCATGGGCAGGGAATAAAACCTTGGAGCGCTGCTGGAATTCTGAGCATTCAAGCACCATCAACACACAACAAACTGTCACTCCCAAATCGCACTGCCACCACCACTGACCTTTCTCCAGACTCCATGAAACAGGCCAGTGTTCAAGTGGCTGGAACAGAGGACTCTTATGCTTACTCGCACCCAAACTTGTCAAGTGCATAACTGCAGTTACAGAACAGTGCATGATAGAGCAGGAGGAGGGAGCCTGTGTATGGTTTCTTTATACCTTGAGTTACTGACCCATATATGCTGCTGGGTAACAAAGAGGAACATTTAGCCCCGTCGGAGGTGGTTGCAGGAAACAAATATCAACTTTCATACTCATTAAATCATTTGCACAGTTAGAAAATGTATCAAACAAAAAGGATTCCTTTCATTTCCAAAAACAATAACGTATTGAAGCTCGTCTCTAAACAGATCCAGTTCCTCTGATTTAATGCAAGGGGAACTTTTAAGCTTCCAGCCATGAAAAAAAAAATTGAAGAAAGTCTGTTCCTAATTCTGGCCAGTGTTCAGAAACAGTCTGTACTTTTGCATAGAAGAGTGGTGTTTACTTAGTGGAATTTCACTTCTCAGAATGGTACCTACTCAGAAAAAACAGATTTTTATTGCCCAACAAATATGAACAGATAACACAAGTCAGGCACTGACAAATAGAGAAATTCTCATGTGGTACAAGGAAAGGCTTTTTCTGTTTGCACTCTGTTACAAAAGGAATGCATCTCAAATCTGCAGAGTCACGTCGGATTGCCGTTTTATGTATCGTGTGTCAGAATTACTCAATTAGGACAACGCACAGCCTGCACATTACGCTTTATACAAGCCGCTTTGAAAAGTGCCTCCAACATTGCATGACAGCATGAATGCATACCGAGTTTCTCCACGAGTTTAAGCATGACTCCACCGATGTGGATTTCCCCAGTGACCCTCAGCGACACGTCCCTGTGGAGGTCGGTGACATGCATCTTCAGCTCCCATGTCCCATCAGCATAGCAGCCATCGGGCATCCGGATCCCGTCCAGTGCCATCCTGCCAAACAGAACCAAAGTCAGGAGGGGAAAGGGTCTGGTTGGAGTGAATAGAAGCCATTCGACCACTTGGAAAAGAATGAATGTGGTACAAAGCAAATGTATGCGTTCACAGACACTTGGCTGACATCTCTGAGGATGTGTGCACTTTACTGACTTTGGATTATGACTTGGTCTAGACAATGTAACAGGGTACAAATGTGTCTATCATCTGGGATGTTAGTCTAATTTTTCTACAATGCGGCAGCAGTTTCCAACATCAAAGTACATTTGCTAGCCATCACTAGTGCTGCTAGCCTGAGAAAACAGTTGTATAATGTCATCTGTTGATGTGGAAGTGCTTTCCAACATGTGACCTTGATGTCATAGATTTATGGCACAAAGCCTATGTTAAACACAGAAGGCGTGGAGTTTGAACAGGGTGAGGAGGTTTTTAAATCATGGTGAGCACTGAACGTAACAAAAAAACTGGCAAAAACAATGAAAAAATGTGCCATTGTTTGATCCATTGGTGCTCTCAAACAGATTATATTAACCCTCGATACACATCTATGAATATTTCAGTGTTTTGATGCTGATTCAGGACTATTTTTGAATGGATTTTTTGGGGGGAATTTCCACTTTTAATCAAGCAAAAAAGCTAGTAGCTATCATGTAGCCTGCTTCATCCAACACTGGCTCATTGAGATGGGTGACAGCTGATGTAAGTGGACACAATGAGATTTAACATTAAAAAAAACAGGCAAAAATCCAAGAAAAAAAAATGTGCCAACAGTTGTTTTACTGATGCTTGGATACAGATTATATTGCCACTTGATGCAGAGCTATAACAAGTGTTTCAATGCTGACTGAGGACTATTTTGAATGGAAAATGGTGGAATTGGCACTTTTAATCAAGCAAAACAGGCAGAAGCTGTAACTGAGATGGGTGACAGCTGTGGTAACTCAGCTCATCAGTGAGACTTAACCAAAAACAGGCAAAAACATATGAAAACAAATGTGCCAAAATCTGATTCTCTGATGCAGATTATATTGACATTTGACACAAAGCTGGTTTTAAATGGAAAATTATGGAACTGCCACTTTTAATCAAGTAAAAAAAAAAAAAGGTAGTAGCTATGGGTGGGATGGGAGACAGTTGTGGTAACCCAGCACATTTGTGAGCATTTTACTCTCAGTAATGACTAAAAAAAAGGGATAAAAGGTGGTAAATCTAACTCTCTGCCCATCACCCTGCCTCTGCGCTCGTCCTTGCGAGAGGAAGACTCGCCCTGTTGCGCCAAAAAAAAGTTAGATTAAACCGCTAGCTGTCATTTTTGATGTGAGTCCGTCTGCTGGTGAGTGGCCTGGCTCATTAAAACCACCGTCTAATCAAAAAAACAACCCATAAAACAGGCGAACAAAGGCTCCGGGCCCGCGGCTACAAGTTGACCGGGGACCGTAGCTAGCTGCTGGCTGCGCTAACGTGCCGGTTCACCTGTTAAACATAACGGAACATTATGTAAGCACGGTCCGTACAGCAGCTCCCCGGCTCCAGGCACACACTCAGCCGCTCGTTAAAGAGGACAAACTTCACCAAAAACAAACAAAAAAGTGTATTTTGAATTTTTAAAAACAACAACAACAAACTGTTAAACTAGCTAAACACAAACAGCTGCTAACGTTCGAGAAGCAACGAGAAGAAAAAGAAGCGCGTTCGTGTTTCATAGCGGCGACAAAAAGCTCTGAGGACGAACATTTAAATCACTCACCTTCACAAAGACCAGAGAGGAGAGAAAAACCCACTAAAACGGTCGACTACACGGTACAGAGCAGCTCCCCCTTCTTTAAATCATGTAGAAAGTGTGTTCGAGGCGGTAGAAACGGGGAGAAATCCGCCGGAGAAGTCGCAGGAGAAGTGAAGTATCCCAAACAGTTTTCCTGCAGGCTGCGGCTTAATGGAGTCCAGCCGTCCCTCTTCCTCCCTCCTTCTTTCCAGCGGATCACGTCACTGCTCCAATCCCACTTTTCCTTTCATACTGGGAGCCCTGCTGGTCGTCCACTGGTCCCCGTGTCACCCCAGCACGCTCACGTTTACACGGCAGGATCTGTAAATGGGTGAGCTGTGGATTATTTCACTGTTTTTAACACTGACAATTAATTTTTCTTCTTTTTCTAAATCACTGCTACACAGTGTTTCCATCTGAATTTCAGCTCATCACTCAGTTCATTTTGTTGTGTAAAAAAATAAATAAATAAATAAAGGCATCATCATTTTACTTTATAACTTAAGACAGCAACCATCCCACTAGTGGGTCTATAAGTGAACAAATCAAAATAAAATAATAATATTTTTGAAAAAGAGCCTGTAATAAACCAGCTCAAATAAAAGAAATTCTACATGTATATATATATATATATATATATATATATATGTTCACATTTTAAACATTCTGAATCAAATAAAACAGCTTTAAATGATCAAAAATATGACAAAATCAAATGCACACACACAAATATCACACTAGACTGTGTTGGAAAAATATTAACAATAGCAATAAATGTGCTAAAACAGGGCGAGGTAAGAGAATATTCTCAAGGAAATACTGCTAATAATTTAAAACTTTTAAAATAATAATAATAATAA